>NC_068986.1:76627145-76629073 GCF_001194135.2 Octopus bimaculoides | reverse complement strand
ATAAGAAACAAGTTAAAAATAATGATCATTACATATAATTCCTTTATTTGAACAAATTTCACTTACAGTTGTTTCCAGTAGTCATTGTAAGTACATTACTGATAAGTTTATTCAACTGAGGAGGCAAATTGAACAACCTAAGAAAATTAATGCTACTTTCATCAGAGTCATTTCTGAATATAACAAGCAGAGCATTTGAGGAATGGCTATTGTGTGGGGAAGGTGGGGGAAGATATCTTAATTTTACAGCTGGGTGCCCTTCTTGTTTTTGGATAGTTGCAAACAAATGACGTCACTTCTATGACGGTGATGTTCACTAACAAACATCATGCAATGTCAAGACAAGGGGCAACACACACAAACATACACACTCACACACCTATACAAACATATACATGATGGGCTTCTTTCAGTTTTCATTTGCCAAATCCACTCACAAGGCTTTGGTTGACCCAGGGCTAGTCAAAGACACTTACCCAAGGTACCATACAGTGGGACTAAACCCAACACAAGACAGTTGGAATCAAGCTTCTTAACCACACAGCTTTGCTTTTGTTTATGAGTTTTTTCACAATCAAAGGCACAGTAATACTTGTCGACATTACAACTGGCTGCTCTGCACTTTTATAGAACAGTAGAATAAAAAACAATCCCTTTCTTGAAAAAAAACTAGGGTTGACAACAGAGCATCCATTGGTAAACTGCTGCATCCAATTCATGCTAGCATAGTAAAACATTAAATGACCAAACTAACAGTATTCTCTATCTTCTCAGGACACAAATGTATTTCTGGTAGTAAGTGTTTGTAAAAACATATCACGTAGCACCTCATGTATATAAACAGCAGAATTCGCTTATTATTTTCCTGGTGAGTTAATAGTTATCATACTCACATGAGGGTACTAAAACATAAAAATGCCAAATGCAGTCTTATGTAGGAAGTGTGCAGAGGCTAATATGTTAATTTATGTGAGATAAACAAGAATTATATTCCTGGACTGTGATTTTAGTTAATCAACCATTCAGTTGATCATACATGCTGACGTGTACGGTTGGTTGAAGAGCCAGGGGAACAAAACCATGGTTTGTGTATATGATCCTTGTTTATCCCACATAAATTAACATACACACACATAAAGCACACACGCAGTGGTGGTGGTGGGAAATGTAATCCAATCACATCATTGTATTATAAGTTGCTAAACTTAGCAAAGTAGAATGATTTGTCTTATGAATACAACTGAACATTCCAACACCTGGTTTATTCAACATCAAGACAATGTTATGTTGATGAGTGAGAAAATGTATATAAATACTTTTTTCCAATAGCAAATATTTTGTAAAGTAAGAATTTGATTTCAGATTATGTTTTCCACTAACTTCCCACAGTCACACAATTAGTATCTAAATATTATTTTATATCTCTGCACACACATAAAAGGTCAACATCTAACTTTGTGGACTTTTAATTACCACATATTCAACTAGAAGATGTTTCTACAAGACCATGCAAGTTAACGCTTCCTCAGATCACACCCAAGTGCAACCTTTAATAAAAGTTGGTGGACATATTAGAAAACAAGATGAGATGGTCACAGTTGGAAGCATTTGGTTTATAGTCTGTTCAATCAGTGCTGCCCTAGAGTGGATGGAGGTGGGTGCCATTCCTAGACCGGGCTGTGTGTTGTGTTCTTCAGCAAGACACTTTATTTCACATTACTCCAGTTTACTCAGCTGTAGAAATGAGTTGCAACATTACTGGTGCCAAGCTGTATGGCCTTTGCCTTTCCCTTGGATAACACTGATGGCGTGGAGAAGGGAGGCTGCTATGCATGGGTGACTGCTAGTCTTCCATAAACAACCTTGGCCAGACTTGTGCCTCAGAGAGTAACTTTCTGGATGCAATCCTATGTTCCTTCATGACCAAA
>NC_068986.1:76618780-76627108 GCF_001194135.2 Octopus bimaculoides | reverse complement strand
TACTTGATTTTTATAAAAAGTAGCTCGATTTTTTTGTTTGTTTTAGCAATATAGACACAGGTGTGGCTATGTAGTAAGAAGTTTGCTTCCCAACCACATGGTTCTGGGTTCATTTTCACTGCAAGGCACCATGGACAAGTCTCTTCTACTATAGCTCCTAGCTAACCAAAGCCTTGTGAATGGACTTGATAGGTAGAAATTGAAAGAAGCCAAGCATGTTTGTGTTTGTTCCCCACCACCACCACCACCACCACAACCACCCCCATCACTACTTGATATCTGGTGTCAGTTTGTTTATGTCACTATAACTTAGTTCAGCAAAAGAGAACAATAGAATAAATATCAGACCTAAAATAAAATAAGTACTCTACTTAGTCAATATGTTTGACTAAACACCTTTCAAGGTAGAGCCCCAACCTGGCCATAACCCAATGACTGAAACAAGTAAAAGATAAAGATAGTTTTCAACACATTCATTTATAGGGTGGAAAGATCGGTATGGAAAGAATCAGTAGGGAGAATAGAGTGGAAAAATAATGTGAAGAGAATAGGTTGAGCAGAATGAAAATAACAGAATTGATTTTGTTTCTGTATCTTTTTTATTAAAGCTTTTGATTATTTTACTCTAAATATCAAACATTATGTAGTCAATATAAGGTATTCTAAACTTTCATTATCCTTTTTATTTGCTTAAATGGATGAGGTGGTATTTAGTTAGAGCTATTGTTATACCTGCTTACCTGATTGAGATAGTATTTTTTCAAGTACTATTGTTATACCTGGATGAGAACTTACCTTGATGAGGTGGCATTTTGTCAGGGAACTATTGTTTTACAAGTTTACATGGATGAGATAGTGTTTAGTTAAGGGAGGTTTTTTTTTTTTTTGTTATTCATTTATTTTTATTTTTACAGTTGGATGATCTTCCCAACTGCAAACTGCTCAACTATACAATAGAAGTATTTCTATGTCAGACCAACTAGAGCAAACAAAATTATATGCTTTGTTGAGAAGATAAACTTGAATTACCATTGCATTGATTTTCATTTGTAAGTGTCTATAATATTAGTTTTTCACTTATCTGCAAAGCCTCATATCTGTCGGGGAGATTTTTAGAGAATTATAGTTGATTACAATTATCCCACTACTTGTCCATATTTTATTGACCCTAAAATCAAGGAAAGTAAAGCTGGTCTTGTCAAGATTTGAACTCAGATTGTAAAATAGTCATAATTAAATACAGCAAGACATTTTTATTTGATGCTCTACCTACTTTTCCAATCCACCAGACATGTTCCTGTATAATAGCAATTTAATGGTGTGTGTGTGTGTGTGTGTTATTTTTTACTCATTTCAGCCATTTGACTGCAACCATGCAAGAGCACTACCTTGAACATTTTTAGTCAAATGAATATTATCGTTATTTTATTTTAAGCCTGGTACTTATTCCCTCAGTCTCTTTTGCTGAACTACTAAGTTATAGGGACATAAACATATCAACACCAGCTGTCAAGTGGTGTAGGGGAGCAAACACAGATCCAAAGACACACACACACACATATATATATATAATAAGAAGAGGAAGAACAGTCTCTTCGCCATGACATTTTTTAAAGTTTTCAATGATGAAGAGGGAGGAAGTAGACCTGACCCAAACGCTTACAACAAAGTAGACACCACTGAAAATCCAAGAACCAGGTGGTGACAGTTAACTAGATCATGATCCAATACTCTCAGAATAACGTACCTGAAAATATTAAACTTGTTTACTTTCTAAAGTCTATAATTGGAAAAAATTCTAACTTAGTTCATTAAAAATGTTTGTTGGTAAATTAACATTATATGTTGTAAGCATGAGAAATATGTCTTTATATGTTGTTGTCATTACTGTTGTTGTTCAACTTCAGTCAGTCCTTACAAAACAGACCCAAGATCAAAGGGGGGGTTTCAGCAGTCACCACCCTAGACATTTTTCCAAGGTACAATGCACCCAGCACCACATTATCCAATGTATCCTTCCCTTTTAAATATGGCAGGGTATCATTTGAGTGAAATTTTGCTGCTATTTCTAATAGGACAATTGACTATGTAGAGGTTCCCATGTTAGCTCATGACATAATTGTTGGAGGTGTTAATGTTCATGCAATAGGTGAATTAAAAAAGTGTAAAAATATTGCCAGTAGACAGATATGTGCACAGTCATAGAAGTCTAAATCTCCTGACTATTGCCAACACAGACTATAAATGTTCTCAATCCTTAAATAAAACCTATGATCTTAAAAGGTTTTTCTTTTTTAAGTCGTAAATACATTTAGCTGTTTAGGCATACAGCAGCCATAATAGCAGTTAGAGAACAAAGACTGAAATAACAGAATGATTGAGAGGAAAGTGATATATTATGATCAGAAAACTACAAGCTGTTACAAAACTGGGGTGACAAGTAGGACAATTGTATAAAAATGGAAATTACCAATGAAACACAATGGACCTGCCTCTTTGCCATCTACCACCCATAGAGTGGAGCACATTCCAAACCACTACACTAAATACTTTTCTTTTATTTCCTTCACTATAAAAGCAAGGTATACTAATCTTTTTATTTATGGCTCAGTCATAAGAAGAACAGAGTCTCTGAGTTCCTTCATCAGGAGTTCAGAGACAGGTAGAGGAAAGAAGGGAATTGCCTTCAGACCAGAGACCTGCAACAGAATGAACCCTACTAAAGGTGCCCAAGGAGCAAGTGACAGGCAATGAATTAAGTCTACTCCCCAACCAACATCAAAGATCCTTCCCACAGGCTTCTGTGCAGTTTATGTCAACCAAATATCATTAGACAGGATTTGGTTGACCCAAGGTTATAATAAAAAAACATCTGTTCAAAGTTCCATGAAGTGAGATTGAAACTGAAATTATGTAGCTGTTAAACGAACTGCTTGACCACACAGCCATACACCTACATCCAACTGAAACAAAACATTAATTTCACTAGTACCACTTTGTTATCCCTACCTTGAGTCAAGCAACATTGATATCACTAATACCAACATATTATCCTTACTTCACATCTAACAACATTGATATCAGACATCACCTAATTTTCACTATTTTCAGTTTATCAACATTAATTTCATTAAAACCAACATGTTATCCCAACTTTCTAACAGGTGCAAGGGAACATTCTTTGCTACTTAAATTGCTAACTGAATAAACAAATAAACATTAGTGTAGAGATTTTAGAATGAAAGAAAACAAATCATTCTATTGAATCTCTTCTGTTAATATGTCAGACAAACTTAAAGGAGATGAATCTAGCAAACAGAGGGAAATTAAGGACTCTATTTGAAGATAGCAGAGATAGCAATGGATATAACATATAGTTATCTATCTTCAAGTTGAATATTATTTACAAACCGAAGAGGAATCAGGATATATTTTTGATAAAGTTTATCAAACAAGGAAATCTAAAAAAAATTTAAACCACTTTAGAGTACATTCACCGAAATGCTGTACTCACAATATTCAGGTACACTGAGCATTAAATAGTTAATTAGACATAACTATGAAGTGAAGAAAAGACAATATTAATCAATAACTATCATTATTTTAATTATTCTATCAAGTATGAGACAACTCTAGACATGTTTCATTCTTATGAGATTTCCTTTGTTAAGCATAGATAATAATGTATTTGTCAGAGTTGTATTGAGAGAATCAGTAAGTGGAAGTATAATAAAGAACACAAATTAAAAGAAAAATAGTGTATTTTAGAGAATATATTACTGTGAGAAACTATTCTTTGATCTGAATCAGAGAGATAAGTATGACAAAAATATATTGTTTATCAACAAAAATTAACATATTTACACTAAAATTACTTGTAACTTCTATTGTTAATCATGAGATTATTTTTAAAAGGAATATATAGCTTAAGGATATATTTAAAAGACAAATTAGTTTCTTTATAGAGCGACGGAGTGCCAACAACAACAACTGTAGTCTCATTGTATCACATGGAAAAGACTGAATTTCCAGTGGCTAAGTCGCTCTCACCATTAAAAAAAAAGGCATGATGAAAATATCCTTTTAATCTTTTACTTGTTTTAGTCATTAGACTGCAGCCATGCTGGAACACCACCGTCAAGAATTTTTAGTGGAATGACTCAACTCTGATAATTTTTTTTTTTTAAAGTCTGGTACTTATTCTATCAACCTCTTTTACCAAACTGCTAAGTTATGGGGATTTAAACACACCCACACCAGTTATCAAGCAGTGTTGGAGGACAAACACACACACACATAAATATACGACAGACTTCTTTCAGTTTCCGTCTACCAAATCCACTCATTAGACCTTGGTAAACCAAAGGCTATAGTTGAAGACACTTGTCCAAGATGTCATGCAGTGAGACTGAACCCAGAACCATGTGTTTGGAAAGCAAACTTCTTACCACACAGCCATGCCTGAACCTATATAATAACATATTTTCAATAGATTTTAACCTGCACACTGTAAGCAGGTGATATAAAATTTGTAACAATGATTTTATAATATAGGCAAAAGGCTTCAAATGTAGTTGATGTATACAGACAATGAGAACAACTTCAGTACTCAACTAATCTTTTATTTTATTAACCCCAGACAGATGAAAGGCAAAGTCAGCCATACTGAGAAATATTGCACAGCAGTAGAAAATGACAAAGAAAATTTAGTAAGATATATTGTTGTTTGAATCATTATGAACTATTTTCAGTGAAGTGCTGACAAATGAAGTGGTTACTACACAATCAAAAGAGAAGACAACCATATAATCTAAATGATAAATTGAAGCTAATTTTCAAAGCAGGTGTAAAATTTAATATAATAAATAAAGATAGATAGATTAGGTGTTTACTCAACTCTCTTAATGGTATTGACAATAAATGAAGAATAAAATGAGTAAGCTCTGAAATTCTTTGATATTACAATTGGACACAGAGATAGGTATAGCATCCAGTAAGTGAATATTGAACATTTTCCAATACAGCTAAGATGAGGACACACACATACATACACACAAACAACAACATGAAAGACAAAGTGAAAATACTGACACTCAAGAAAGAAAAACAGTAGAAGTGTCTTTGACATTTCAAGCTTAAGCACTTCTCCAGTAAGTCAGGTGGAAAAAAAAAACGATAAAAATGCAAACTATAGAGAAATACATTCTAGTCTGTGTCAAGCCATGTTAAAAATGGTTGGAGGCTAGAATGTCCAGTGGTGAAGGGAAAAGACAGAAGTCTCAAGCATATGAGAGCAATAGCAAAATTGTGAAAGTAAAGAAGGTAACTTTATGTCAGAATACATGATAATGTATGTGTGCAATTATAGTATGTGTATTCATGTGTGTGTAGGTACTTCTTTAAGTATTTAGCATGTGCATTGCATACATAGTGCATCTATGGATGCACTAATAAGAAGTGTGGTGAGGTGCAAGGAGGAAGAGTGATCTATATACGAGATTGTATCAAATAAAAGGACATTTGCTTCGTAGGTGAGTTCCCATTTATTATCAACTATGTAGCCACTAGCCTACTGTTACTACAACAATCTCTGTTCTTCTGAACTTGCTAACCTAACTTCAATCATTGATGCCATCCTTTCATCATCTCTACAGTGGCTCAGCTTCAAGCTACCATACTTTGTCCTAATCTCTGCTTTATCCTCATAACTAGATTTCTCTTGAGCTACAAACCAACAACAATTCAAAGAATGCATTGATTTCTAACAATGATATAAGGTTACAAATTTTGGAGAAAGAAACAATCAGTTATGTCCATCCCAGTAGTTAACTGGTATTTAAATTTATTGATGAACCCCTCTGACAGATTTCAACACAGAACATAAAGTACTTGGTGGCAGGGTTTACTCACCACTATAACTTGAGTATTGCAGCCTGCAATCAATGGTTGGTATTGCCAAGTTGAGCTCCTCTGCACACCCAACAGTTAGTGACAAATAACCTTTAGCAGTGGGAGATGATGATGTTGTCAATCACCTTCCAGGTTTAGCCATCCAGACTGTACCAAGTCCAGTTCTAACAAAGAACTGCATGTGCACACACATCAGCCCACAACCTCCCATCCCACCTCATATCTATCTGCTGGATGAGTTGGTACAAATATGTCCTTTACCTCTTACCAGATCATCAAATCAAGGCCTTACTCTCATTCAACGCAGCAGAGGTGAGCAAGCCCTGCACCAGATAGCTGGATTTGATTAAGGAAGATCTTCAAAGATTCGACATTATCTTGGAACATGCAGAGGGGCTGGCATGGCACCACCAGCAATGGAGAGCACTGGTGGACCTGGTCAGCTCTACATATGATGGCGCCTCTGGGACCACTAACTTGGGATGGTCCCAGCCCCATCAAGTAAGAGCATGAAGCAAGCAAGCACATAAATGCAGTTATCAAGTACTTCAAGATATTTTGTCCAATACTCTAATGATTCTGTCATACCTAACTCTACTCAGGGTACTTCATATTATCTAGAAAGGTCATAGACACACCATTTTTTAGTATTCCTTCTTAGGCAAACAAATAAAAGGAAAAGTTAAGAGTTAATCTTTCAGATTCTCCCCTATGTAACCTGATAATCAACTACAAAATCACCAGCTACAAAGTACAACAAAGAAAATTAGTTACGACTAAAAGATACTAAAGCCACTTCTGTCTACAGTTATGTCTAACATTTTACATTAGTCAACAGTAATTTAAACTAGAGGGATCAACATATTCTATCTTCTTTATGTTTTGAGCCAAAACAACTTTAAAATGAAGGGTATAGTTTGTTGCCACAGCAAACTCCAGCTCTTACAGCCCTCACTGTTATAGACACAAACACTCACAAAATGTCTATGCAGATCTACAATGCCACAGAAGACAACTATGACTAAACTAAAACACAATCCTCTTTGCTCATTTCAGGCCAACCTAAATGCACAAAGAAACAGTTGAAATGACAATAACCTCATGCAAAGATCTGGGAATGTACACTACCAATAACGAATATGTGAAGAGGAGAAGCACCAACTGACATATCTCAGCCCAAATTATCCACACATGCTGAAACCACCTACAAAAATAACTGAAGGGTGTACAGAAATAATGATAATACAGTATAGACACACCTCAGCTAGGTAGAGGAGGGATGTGTGTGTGTGTGTATGTAGGTAGGTAGGTAGATAGATAGATAGATAGATAGATTACTGTGGGTCACACCCAGAAGACAACTTGTTTACATGACAGTATATATTACAAATGACCAAGATTTATGCAAAACCATTACTATACTACTACTACAACAACCACTACCACTATTACTACTACTCATTTTCAATGGGAGTGTAAAAAAATATTTACATCATAAAGTATCAGATATATTGTTTGTATCAGACACACTCACACACACACACATCTATATTATATATAAAATTTTGTGTGTTGTGTGTCGACTGAATTAAATGTATGTATGTGTATATATATATATATATATATATATATATATATACACATATACACACACACACACACACATAAAATTTTATATATAATATATAGATACCGACATATGTATTAGATTATGCTTTAAATATATAGAGAGACATATTTCTTCTGGTAAATGTCATATATATTGCAACATTAATCACAGTTGTTTTTGTTGTCATTGGTCAGTGTTTAGCTGCATGTCAAACCTGATCAAAGATCTGCTCAACTGTGTATCTATTCCTAGCAGGTCAAGCAACCCTGTTGAGACACCATCTCTGACACGACAGAATTTTTTTTTTTTTTTTTTTGGTTGGATTGAGGTAAGTCATTGATTAACTTAACCCACACTACCAATCTGATAAACATATGCCGAAGATAGGCTTGAAAAAAATTACAAGTAGCTACAAAAATAACATCTCTTTCAAATCTACACAACAACCACTCATCATCATGAAATATAATCATCACCACCACCACCATCAGCATCATTACCATCCCCATCACCATCACCACCCTCACCAAAATCACCACCACCATTTTAGTTATCATGTTAGCTCTTCTATAACAACTACAATGAGATCTGATCCACAAAACTGGTTGAGTTCTTTCCACCATTAATTTGGCCAGAATCAGTAATCATTTTAACCAATCCTTTACTTCAAAGAATGTCAGTCCTCTCAAATTTCCTCTCTGCCTACAGTTTTCCTGCAATACCTTATGTATGAAATTTGATAGAGGGTAACCATGCAGAAGGTGTGTATATGCGTGTTGTGTTGTCTTTGCATATATATATATATATAT
>NC_068986.1:76616883-76618770 GCF_001194135.2 Octopus bimaculoides | reverse complement strand
CCACACTAAATAAGCACTGGAGTCAAGAAGCCAGATTATAAACATTTGACTGTGGTGCCTCAGTATGGCCACAGTCTAATGATTGAAATCATTATAGTAGAGATATTGAATGAGATATATGACTTCATGTAACAAATCTAACATGAAGACTATCAATCTCATTGATGTCACTTCTCCAAGAGGGCCTACAAAAGTCATTGGCACAGCACCTCATTGCTGACCCAACCAAATCATTATTAACCCTTTAGTGTTCAGATTACTATGTCAAATGAAAGGTTTATTAATTCACATTGTTTTGAATTAATTATGCATAATCTCATAGCTTTGAGATTTTGATGGTGTGATTTTTTATTTTGAATGACATTGTAGAATAGGTCTGAAAGGCTAGATCTGGCTTGTTTGAATATAAAATAGGGAGAATATTTTGGCTGGAAAAGGCCAGTTTAAATGCTAAACAGTTAAAAAAAAATCTCTCAGTTTCCCTTTTTTCTGTTAGCCATACATTTGATGCCTGCAATGAGGTCAATTTCCTTTTAATATACTAGGATTTGTGATAGGTTTAAGTTAAATGTAACATTGGTATCGCAGTAGATGTGCAAATGCCAGTTCAATACAAGGTTTCATTTTTTTCTCTTGTTTTATGGTAACGCTGCAGTTATGACATATTCATTACAAACAGGACTATTTTATGAAAATGTCATTTCTTATTCAATGAAAATATCTTGACTTTTAAAATAATCAATCCATGCAAGCATAGAAAAATAAATTGGGAAATGTAAGAGACTCTAAAATCTATGAATAATTTGGTTTTTATCAAAGTGGTTTGAATTGAAAAGAGAAGACAAGAAAATCATTGTTAATCCTTTCGATGTGCTAATTAATGCTACTACATGTCATCAATGCAGCAAAGAAAGAAAATCATAAAAAACTAATACTATTTTAAAACTGAATTTTTATACTGTTTAAAAGCAGAATGACATTCAGAACTACTAGCTAACAGAACCTATCTCTCTGCATAGTTTCACCAAATCACTTACATAAAGGGTTAATGACAGTTTCCATAATATCTGTGTATTAGTTTCATGGAAAATTGTCATAGTAACAATGGGAATATATACAAGTTGAAAAAATATTCAAAGATTGGTACAAAATGACTGAATAAAAACATTTTAAATACTAATTAATTAGTAGTTTGGCCCCTCTTTGATCCCCTCTAAACTGAAACGTTTTATTCTTTTATTTCTTTCAGTCATTTGACTGCAGCCATGCTGCAGCACTGCTTTTAGTCAAGCAAATAAACCCGAGGACTTATTCTTTGTAAGCCTAGTACTTATTCTATCAGTCTCTTTTGTTAAACCTCTAAGTTACAGGGAGGCAAACACACCAGTATCGGTTGTCAAGCGATGTTGGTGGGGACCAACACACACACATATATATATATACGACAGGCTTCTTTCAGTTTCCATCTACCAAATCCACTCACAAGGCTTTGGTCAGCCCGAGGCTAGAGTAGAAGACAATTGCCTAAAGCACCATACAGTGGGACTGAACCGGAAACGTGGTCGGTAAGAAAGCTACTTACCACACAACCACTCCTGTGCCTATGTTCTTGAAATTAAGATTCAAGTTTGAATCCAGGCTTATCCAACAGCACAGCACCTTGCAAAAATGTCTCCTTTCATAGTTTCAAGCTAATCAACACTTTATGAAAGAAATTTAATAGGAACTATGCAGAATCCTGTTGCATGGAGAGAGAGAGAGAGAGGGAGAGAGAGAGAGAGAGAGAGAAAGAGAGAGAGAAAGAGAGAGAGAGAGAGAGAAAGAGAGAGAGAGAGAGAGAAAGAGAGAGAGAGTAAGAGAGAGAGTAAGAGAGAGAGAGTGTGTGTG
>NC_068986.1:76609580-76616811 GCF_001194135.2 Octopus bimaculoides | reverse complement strand
TGTGTGTGTGTGTGTGTGTGTGTGTGTGTGTGTGTGTGTGTGTGTGTGTGTGTGTGTGTGTGTGTGTGTGTGTGTGTGTTTGTGTGTGTGTGTGTGTCCAGTTAGATCCCTTCAAGTTAAAGAAAAACATAAAAACCTAATCTGAAATAAGTACTGGAGTCAATATAATCAACTGGGAATCTTTGAAGATGGTACCCAGCATGGCCATATTTAAATGAGTGGGAGCAATAAAAGAATGTGTCATAACAGAGAAAAGATATTTGTTGGAGGTGTCAGATTTTATGTGGTAGATGTAGCAAAACATCTAAATTTAATAGGATAAATGAAACCAGCTGAACTAATAATGAGGAGACGGGGTAAAAATCATGATTTATTATGAACTAATTTAAACTGAAATGATTCAAATAATGAAACTTCATGGAAAATGAGAATCCAAAATATATATTTAGCATTAAGCTAAAATTAGTAGTTGTCAGCAGATTTAGAAGTGAAAGAAAACTGAATTTAGAAATTTATTTAACCTAAATGTCTGAATTGAAATAATTGAAATTTAAGTTCTGCTTTTTTTTTTTTCCTTTTTTTTTTTTGTTCGTGGCTTAATGAGTGAAGGAATAACAGCACCAATTATAATTTTCAGACCCTCCAAGAGTAAGGGTGGGAAGGTGGTATTCTTCAGGTAAGAGATTAGGTTTGGATCTTTGAAACAAAGTAAACTCTGCTGAAGATAGCTAAGAGTCAGGAAGTGGGGATTTGACTGAGAAACAGATTAAGTCTATATAGTATGTGCAGGCATGGTTGTGTGGCTGAGAAGTTTGCTTCACAAAAACATGGTTTCAGGATCAATTCCATAATGTGGCACTTTGGGTTAGTGCAGAGCCAGCTTAGCAGCATGATAAACCCCCAGGAAAATCAATGCAATGGACCCTATAGTATTTATTTATTGACCCCAGGCAACAGCCCAGTGTGCCCATGCATTCAGATGGTACTGGGTAAGAGTCTTCTACTATAGTCCTCCTGAGCCAACCAAAGCCTTGTGAGTGGATTTAGGAGGCAAAAACTAAAAGAAACCCGTTGTGTGTGTGTATGCATGCAAGCATGTTTGTGCTTCCTTGTTTAGACATTGCACAAAATTGTAAATAAACATCATTGTTACACCAGCAGAATTTTTCATTTGCAATCTTCCATAAAAAATGCCCAACTGCTGTAATTTTATTGTCTCTCTTTCCTACCTCTCTATCCTCTTCCATTCCTAGTATGCATGATGAATATAGAGAGGGGGTAAGTATAGAAAAATGAGAGGATATCAAAGAGGTGAGGAAAGCAGCTGATAGAAACTTGACAGTAGATATAAATATGTGTGTATCATCGTGATTATTTCAATGCCCACTTTTCCATGCTTGCATGGGATGTATGAATTTATTGAGGCAGATTTTCTATGGCCTGGTGCACTTCCTGTCAACATCTCTTACTTGTTTCCAAGCATGGCCGGATATGTTTTCACAGAATATTTGAAATTAATAATATTCATTTACAGTAATCACAATGTCAAGTTAGGAACACACACACATACATATATACAAGATGCTTCCTTGAATCTCCATCTACCAAATTCACTCACAATTTGGTCATCTCAGGACTACAGTAGAAAACACTAGCCACAGAAGCTATACAGTGGGACTGAACCTGAAACCAAGTAGTTGGAAAGCAAACTTCTGAACCTCACAACCAAATCTATGCCTATATGGTATATAATTTAAAACATCACACATTCTGGAAATGCTACAAAAAAGATTCCCAACAACACAAGATGTGAGAAAAATTAAACTGGCTATTATGAGATTGATGGTAGGATCTGTTTATCAACAACCAGTATGACACAGCCTAAGCTAATGAGCCTCCTTCCCAGCTTCCATCACTACTATATATATATCATAGCTTCCATCATTCCCACCATATATATGGTATGTGTAGATGTTGTGTGTATATTTACACACACACACACACATTTAAGAATTGGATGCTCAAACCCATTTTATTTAATGAATCCACATTTGCGAAGTTGGATCTGCTCCAAATCTTTTCTCTTTTCTTCACATTCCTAACACAGTTCACATCTATAATTTTCATTCCAGAACTTTGCAAATTTTATTAAGAAATATTCACTTTATTTAATAGAGAAATTAAACCCATTTATAAGAAAGTTCTGAGAATAAAATCTTCAGAATTTGAATGCCAAACATGGTCCTTATGAAAGAGAAAAGTATTTATAATGCTATTCTGTGTGAGAAAACACAAAAATACCTGTTCAATGTCAAGCATTTTTTTTTTAAATGTCTGAACAATGTATGTCAATAATAGAAAATTAATTGACTATTGCTACCACTGTTTCTGTTGGTGACAGTCCAGCTTATCTTAAATAGCTATATATTATTATTACTAATGATTTAATTTGGATCATATGATAAGAGGACCACTCCTGGGTGAGCAAAGGCTCCATATGGTTTATTTGACTTACTACAAATATCAGCCAATTCTTCCTTTATATTATACTCATCAAACCAAAAAAAATAGTAATAATAGACAATATAGTCCAAGTTATAGTGTGTCTGAATAAACAACCTGATGGTCATGATTGGAATACATTTGATCACAGGCATACTAAATTTAGGTTAACCTGGGCTTAGTAACAATCACATTAAAACTGTATGGTTTCAAGTGATTTATCCAATGCCAGCTATAACTACATGCTTATGTTTCATTTTAATAGTGAATATTTTTGTCTTTCAGGAGGGAAAGATCTATGATGATGAATCATGTAATGGAATCATAAAACATGTGAACATGCAAACTGATGTTCCTACCTATTCCTTCATTGATCTACTTGAAATTACTGTATGACAAGAGTATTTCTTGCTAAATGGATTGAGAGAAAATGAATCACAGAAAAATAAAGAAAATATAAAAAAAGCAAGTTTTGTAATTTTCAAATAGATTTCATAAAGTAATTGGAAAAGCAAATACAAGAGGATGAGATCTTTATTTCATATATGAAGCTATGAAGATAGAAGCTGAGATAAAGATGTATATTTATGGCAAACAGTAAAGAAAAATCCATTAGTGGTTCGAGCCACTTATAGTTGTAGTTCTTGTTCTTGTTGTGCTGTGTTGTTGTTGTTGTGTTGCTGTTGTTTATCTCCCAAATTATCCCTGACTGAACAGACCTATGGTAAAAGAGATTTCCAAACATGACAATCTAGTTTTTTTTTTTTTTGTTTGTTTTTTTTCCAGACAACATCCGCCACTATTACATCTTAAATTCAGACATTGTATTGAAGAACTAAATTATCAAAAGATGTCCTTCCTCTTTTTAAGAGAGCAGAGTTTGAGTTGAGATAGATTTGGTTGTTCCTTCTATCTGATCAAGTGACCACAGAAAGGTTCCCATTTTAGACTGCTAATTATAATAGTCAATCTCATATCAACATTACACATATTGTAACAGAAGAGATCATTAATAGATCACTAATGATAACAGCTATTGATTTAACCTAGCACATATTTTAAGAGTCAAGAGCATTATCAAGTCAGTCACAATTAGTCATTGGTGCTGAAAAGCCTGCTACAGGCCGACATAAAGTCAATAGTGGTTAGTCATACATACATATGTGTTGAAACATACTGCTACAGCAGTCAGCATTATCAGATTCAGTAACGTTTACACAGTTGTGTAATGATAATATACAACTGTGACATCAACAAGCATTATCAACAAACAGTTACATCATTCAGTTATAACATTGCTATGAGAAATAGTTATTACAGTAGTCCATATTATCAAGGCATTTGAAGTAATAGTGCAAAGTATGGGATTAAATGCCTATACATTCAAACTTCAAATTCCTCTAACATTGAGCTCAACATTCACTTTTCTATAGTTGTTGAAATAACTGCCACCACTATGCAATAGGTAGGGGTAGAGGCCACTTCCATCGATTATATCCCTGAGATATACAGTATATACTACCACCATGCATTCTCTAGAAGAGTGCTTCTCAACTGGGGTTCATATGGTCCTTGAGGGTCCATATAAGATTTTGTCACTAAATTTTATCTGCAATAAATTGGTTATACTTTTACAATACACAAAATATTTTCATAATCTTTTATATACAATTCCTGATAATACTTAATTATAAAAATATTATAGCCTGAACAGGATAAACTACCCAGTTTATTAGCATTATCCTGCATTTGAGAATTTAAAATCACTTCTTTAACTTTCTAAGACATCTCAACGCTTCTAAAAGCAAACTTCGTGTGTTTGTTTACGTTCATCGTAATTTGAATTAAAAAATTTTTTTTTTTTTTTTTAAAGCATCAAATGGCTAAGAGGGTTCATCCAAGTAAAATAGGAATCAAAGTAGTCCATAGGTAAAAAAAAATGGTTCAGAAACACTGCTCTAGATGGAAGGAGGTGTTACTACCAACACACCACCCTGACACAATACATATTCTATCACTCTACCAATCTGATATTTTACCAACCCTACCAATCCACCACCATGATGCTCAAAAACCCCATTTCTACTAACCCACTCACATCTGACGCTCTACCGGTTCTACCACCCACCCCTTGATACTCTATCAGTTCCATCAACCTTCAGCATTTTCAATGTATTTGTAGCATTTGTAGGGAGAATTACATAGCAAGAGGTAAGTTCCTGGGCAGTTGAAACTATTTCATTTATTATTGACCTTGGGAAAGGCATGAATTTCACAACAACATACCATCTAAAAACAGAGTATATGCCAATACACAAAAAAAGCCCCAACATTATTGAGGTATTAGTTTCAAATCTGATAAAAAAATCAGCCCATTTCATTAACCCGAATTTAATGAAAATATACTAGCAATGTGGTTATAAGTGTATGCATATATGTGTGTATGCACACATATAGTGTATGCATGTGTGTAACACATGATCAATTAAGTTCTGGGAGCAACACAGAGCATTTCATTTCCACGTAACATAACACAGAGGAAATGAACTTAATATAAACTTGTGATGGCCAAGTTGGTAACGAATCACAATTTCTAATATGTTTGAAGGCTTTCTACTGAGCTTCTGATAAGATCCACTCTGTCTTAGTTCACCTAGCCAACTAGGAGATATATATGTGGTCACTCGACCTGCTAGAAATAGCAGCCAAATCTCCCTCAAATTTCACCTTACCAACTCCTGTGAAAAAAGGATATGCTGGATGTGACACTAGATTCATTGTACATAGAAAAAGATGGAAAGGTCATGACTGGAATACCTTTGATCATAGGCCTGCTCAGTTAAAGCTGAGCTGGGCTAAACAACAACAATATAACTATTGGTAAAAAAAGTATTAGGTCTGGGAATGCTACTTGTGAAATGATTAACATCCTATCCAGGAGGGGGAGCAATTTATCTTGCATCCACTTTGTGACACACACACACACATACATATATATATATATATATATATATATATATATATATATATATATATGACATAAATATACTTGGAGTAACAAATGGAGTGAATAAAGTGAGATGAGGCAACAAACTTTTCAAAGAAAGGGGAAAAGAGAGTGGGGGAAACATAGGAGAAGAGGACAACAAAGTATGAAATAGAAGCAAGGAAAAGTAACAATAGTAAATAGTAACAAGCAAACTGACTAAGAAACTGTTGAAGGAAGTCTGTCAGGCCTCTCAGAATAACAAGGCATGGCTATAATCTATAATAGTTGTCACTTGTCCAGCAAAACAAGCTCAGGTCCAATCAGATAGAAAATGAATTATTAAACAACAAAAACCCACATCTTATATATAAATGGCAATTTCTGTGTGCCTATTACCATCTTGATGTCCAAACCAGGGGACTAATCTTCACCAAACTTTGTATACATGTTGAACTAACATCCAGTTCAATTATAGGCTAATTAGATTTCAATAAAAATCAATAATGGACCAACTACGGGGGTTAAGCCATTACATGGTAAAATGAGAGGGGTGCAAAAGTGTTAGGTTCAAGGAAATGTGGCATAATGAGGGTGGATGATATCAGGGAAGAGGAGGAAAGAGGAAGAGATAGGCACACAGGGAATGTGAGAGACAGACAGAGAGGACGACAGACAGGGATATCTTCCATATATATAAAAGAGAGTTTGTGTGTGTGTGTGTGTGTGTGTGTGTGTGTGTGTGTGTGTGTGTGTGTGTGTGTGTGTGTGTGTGTGTGTGTGTGTGTGTGTGTGTGTGCATATCTTCCTTATGCATTCAAAAACTAAGTTGCTGATTTTGATGTATGGAGTATCAAAAGATTCAATAATTTTACAGCTGCCAAATAAACTTTATTTACATATTTGCATTACAAAAATTTTAC
The DNA here is from genome assembly GCF_001194135.2 of Octopus bimaculoides. Lineage (NCBI taxonomy): Eukaryota > Metazoa > Mollusca > Cephalopoda > Octopoda > Octopodidae > Octopus > Octopus bimaculoides. Next base: position 76,610,400 of record NC_068986.1, on the reverse strand, counting down.
ATTATAATTTTTCTATAAGTCAACTATTGTAAACATTTTATACCACGATGACAACAACGTCACGTTTTCTATATGAGTGTATACCTTAAAAGACATCCATTTTTCCATATCTTATGACAAAATACAGTCACTCACTCTCTCTCTCTTTCTCTCTCACATACACATGCAAATGCACACATATATACAAAAAAGATGTATGCATATGTATTTATGTATGTGTATACGAAAGATGTGTGTGGTGAGACAGAGAAAGAGAGACCAAGTGGGTGTCACTTACACATACATGACAACACACACCTTCACTCACTCACTCACTCACTCACTCCCTCTCTCCCTCTCTCATGCACACATGTCCATTTCATATACACATAAATACATCTTTCACTTTCTCTTCTCTTTTACTTTCTGCTCTCTTCAAAACAAAGAAATAAAAAAAATTTTATGGAAATTAACAAATACATTCGAAAACTGAGTTGCCAATTTTGACATATGGGGTATCAAAAGATTCAGTAATCTTTCGGCTAACAAATAAACTTTATTTTCATTTACATATTTGCATTACAAAAATTTAACATTATAATCTTTCTATAATTCAACTATCCTAAACGACATTTTATACCACGATGACAACGATGTCACATTTTCTATATGAGTGTGTACCTTAAAAGCCATCCATTTTCTATGTTATGAGGAAATACAGTCAGTCACTTTCTCTCTCATATGCACATGCATACATACATACAAAAAAGATGTATGAGTATGTATTTTTGTATGTGTATATGAAAGATAATATGTGCGTGTGAGAGAGAGAGAGAGAGAG
>NC_068986.1:76607397-76608972 GCF_001194135.2 Octopus bimaculoides | reverse complement strand
CATGTACAAGATGAGATTTGTACCACTTTTTGAAAGCGGGTATGTGATGGGTGGGTGAGGTGGGGGAAGAAGCATTGAGTGTTTCTTTAAGAAAAATTAAACTTTAAAAAAAATATATATTTCCCAAATTCCTAATCTCTGTATTTTTTTATGTGGATAAAAAAAAATAATTGGAAGAAATTGCCTAATTTTGAAAACGTGATTTCTGGACAAAATCATATTAACCCCCTTTTATACAATGAAACAATACATAGTTTGTGATCCTTCTTAAGAACAGAAAGCACTTTCATGCAAACCCATGCAAATTGTATCCTCCTGGCCTTTACTTCTAAATAAACAATAACTTCCATGACGCCAGTAATCCAGTTCGCTATACATCAGCTGTGCTGATTCTGTCCATAAGAAAGGAACAAATAATACAATATGGCTGTAGGTCATAACACCCAGGCAATGCCAGGATGCTTTTCTAGTTATTTATAAATTAACAAGTCATGGTGGTGGGACATACATCTGATGAAGAAAATGACTGTGACAAATCTGAATATATAAACGCTTGTACAATAGAGTAACATTTAATGCAATACTTCAGTAAAGAATGACATGAAGTAATATACAAAGACAGACTGATACTATAGACCAGCAGGTAGTGGAGGCACAATTTACTAACAAACAGAAGACTACCCATAGATTGGGATTTCATACATAGAAAAACTTATACATATTCAGTGTCTCCGAAAAGTAGACAAGATACTTGCTGTTTCAAGTCTAACCGCACCATTTATCTATGTAACTATAAAAAAAAAACTCGACTCCATCTGTCACAAATGATCATGGGTGCACCTAAGAGGTTCCCCTCCAGGGTACAAGTTTGGGTGTAAATTCACCTCACTGGTGAACACACAACCTAGGGTTGTTTTTATGGAAGACCAGCAGTCACCCGTGCATACCAGCCTCTCCTCTCCACACCACCGATGTTATCCAAGAGAAAGGCAAAGGCCGATACAGTTTGGCACCAGTAATGTCACAACTCATTTCTACAGCTGAATGAACTGGAGCAATGTGAAAAATAAAGTGTCTTGCTGAAGAACACAACACAGCCCAGTCCAGGAATCAAGCTCACAACCTCACGATCGTAAGCTTGATGCTCCAACCACTAAGCCATGCACCTTTACTATGTAGCTATAAGGATAAGAATAAACTTGCCTGAGGAAGAGTTATGAAACTAAAAGGACTTATGGTTAACCAGTAAAGTTCAAACCAGCAACAAAACTTCCAATTAACAGTTTTCACTGTCATCTTTTTGTTGGTATTTTGCTATCAACCACATCCACCTGAACCAACATACTATCCACATGTAAATAAGACGTTTGAAAAACACCAAGATACAACTACATGTTATATGCATGTGTGTGTGTGTGTGTGTGTGTGTGTGTGTGTGTGTGTGTGTGTGTGTACACACACATGGGCATATAGGTGCAAAACAAGGTAGAAAAAAGTATTTGAATACTAAAAGTAGAGTAAATTAGTGTTTATTGAAGTTGAAAAGATTTTCACATTTCAACTGTTACCTAAGTG
>NC_068986.1:76606212-76607251 GCF_001194135.2 Octopus bimaculoides | reverse complement strand
GAGAGAGAGAGAGAGTGAGAGATAGAGAGAGAGTGAGAGAGAGAGAGAAAGAGAGAGAGATTTGCACAGGCATGGCTGTTCAGTTTACAGCCACATGGTTTTGGGGTTTGATCCCACCATGTGGTGCTTTCAGTAAATGTCTTCTAAAATACACTGAAGGTAACCAATATAATTTTAGTGAAATTTGTTAGGTGGAGACTGTATGAAAAAAACCACTGTGTGTGTGTGTGTGTAAGACAGAGAGAGAGTGTGCGTGCACACATTCACACCACTTGGGCAGTGGTGGCATCATTCGATGTCTTAAACAAAAAAATCTGGCAACTTAGTAGTTTGATATGCATAAACATGGAATGGAGATACCTTACTTGTAAGCAATTAAGAACGCTGCTTCAAGAAGTGTTATCCAACATAAGTCAGCATAGATATAGCAGACATAAAAACAATGACGATGCTGATGATGACAATATGTATGTGTGTGTGTGAACATATATATGTGTGTGTGTGTGTGTGTGTGTGTGTGTGTGTGTGTGTGTGAGAAGACACTGGTATAAGTATGGAATAGATATGCACCATATTTGTGCTCAGTCTGATCAATTTCTTATTTAAACTCCAACTTCTTAATCAGGGTAAAAGAGATCGGCACAAAAGCAAAGTTGACAATAAGAAATACACAGGTCAAGGCTATGTATATAATACACACACATGTACATACATGTTTCCATATATGTGTCTATGTGTGTGTGTGAGACAAACAGCAAATTTAATAAAGATATCAGATGAGATAAAATGAAGTAAAAATTTCACCCTTATCACCATTAATCAGCTCTTGTTTTTCTCTCAAGATAGAGCAGACGTTTTGTCATCATTATCATCACATGATAATACCAGTTGTCAGTTTAAGCAGCATCAGAATTAAAATCAATAAGCTATAAATCAATAATTTGAATGTTTTCGGTAATAAACATTTCATTTTATGTTTCACATAATGGCTGTACAGATGCAATCCTACTGGATTCAGAGCAACACCATATGGTTCATG
>NC_068986.1:76601823-76606014 GCF_001194135.2 Octopus bimaculoides | reverse complement strand
AGAGAGAGAGAGAGAGAGAGAGAGAGGGGGGGAGAGAAACAGAGAGAGAGGGAGAGAAACAGAGAGAGGTGTACATATAGATATAGAAACATTAATGTTTATTTCAATGTTGTGTTCATCATCATCATCATCATCGTTTAACGTCTGCTTTCCATGCTGGAGTGTTTTGGACGCTTTGACTGAGGACTGGTGAGCCAGAAGGCTGCACCAGGTTTCAATCTGGTCTGGCAAAGTTTCTACAGCTGGATGCCCTTCCTAACACCAGCCACTGAGAGTGTAGTGGGTGCTTTTATGTGCCACCGGCACGAGGGCCAGTTAGGCTGTACTGGCAATGATCACGCTCAAAAGGTGGTTTTTACGTATCACCTGCACGCTTGAATGTTGCTTTTCATGTACCACCAGCACATGTGCCAGTAAGGCGACGCTGGCAAGAGTCACGCTCAAATGGTGCTTTTTACATGCCACTGGCACGAGAGCCAGTCCTGGCAACGATCACATTCAGATGGTGCTTTTAATGTTCCACTGGCACAAGTGCCAATCAGGTGGTACTATCATCAGCCACATCAGCGATTTTGATTTCACTTGCCTCAACAGGTCTTTGCAACCAAAGTTTATTGTCCAATGAATGAAGGATACTCATAAGTGGGCTGGTTATACACCACTGGCATAGGCCACGGGTTATGGTCTCACTTGGCTTGTCGGGTCTTCTCAAGTACAGCATATCTCCAAAGGTCTCAGTCTCTAGTTATTGCCTCAGTGAGGCCCACTGTTCGAAGGTCATGCTCCACCACTTCATCCCAGGTCTTAATTGCTTTATCTACCAAGGTACTGTTAATTCGGATAGCTGGTCCCTCTGTTGGGCCGGCATTCAGCAGACTCTCTTTTTCCTATTCATTCTCTTTATTTAGCAACTTTTCATAGTGGCGTCTCCAAACCTCTCTTTTTGCAGCCTTGTTTAATGCAAGCAAACCATCATCCATGCAGACACATTTCTTTCCTACATCACGATTCTCTCTCACACACTGTCTTGCAACACAAAATACCTCAAATCTTTGGTCCTCATGGCACAGAACACCAGCAAATTTTTTTTTTCCTTATCTGCTTCCCCTCTGACTAAATAAACCTGTCTCCTAGCTTCCCTTCTGGCAGTCTAATACAATTCCCTGCTACTACCATTCTTCTGGTCCTTCCAAGCCTGCTTCTTTTCCCTAATGGCCCTGTCAACAACATTGTTCCACCACCACGTTACTGTGGGTTGAGAGATCTGGTCAGTGGCCCTCAGCAGGTTTTCCTGCAGAAACCTCCAGTTGTTTTCCACATCAGGTGATGCCATATCCCCCTCTATTTCATCAAAAGCTTCGAGTAATACGTCTCTAAATCTCTGTCCATTCACAGGATCTTTAAGCTTCTAGACCTTTCTCCTCTATGCTGGTCGTCTTCTGGCCATCCACTTAGCCCTGACCCTGAAGGTACATTCTTCACCTGGAAAGGTTTTGGCATTTATAAGCAACCATCTTTCCCTCTTCCTGGTAAGGATGTAGTCAATTTGGTTAGTGTGTCTACCAGATCAGTAGGTGACTAGGTGACTGGCAGGTTTCCTGAAGTTAGTATTGCAAACCATAAGATCATTTGCATTGCAAAACTCCAGCAGCCTGGTTCCCTCCTCATCGCAGGAACCAAAACCATAGCCTCCATGTACTGCATGTTGTCCACCATGTCTATTGAAGTCACCAGCCACAAAGAGAAGGTCCCTGTCATTCGTCAAGAGGGTGTCATAAAATCGGTCTTTCTGTCCATCAGGTAGCCCAGTTGAGGGGCATGGACCGAGATAATGGTTGCTAACCCATGATGTAGCACTAATCTAATCTTAAGTATTCTATCACAGACCCTGACTATCTCGATTACCTTATCAACCCATTTTTCCACAAGAAGTATACCCATACCCCCAAACCCGTCAGTGTTCCCTGCCCAGAAAATCTTGTACCTGTGTTCTTTGCCTGTGAGGAACCTAGCAGAACTTCCTCTCCACCTTACTTCTTGGATGCAGCACAAATCTACGTGTCTCCATTCAAGCACCTCAACAATCTCTCCAGACCTACCTTTCAGTGTGCCCACATTGAGTGTGCCAACCCTCAAGGTGTGAATGGTGTGGGCCTGTGTGACCCTGGGATGGGGGACAGCAGCATCATGTACCTGAAAAGAAAGCTCACATTTGGCAGAATTCATATACAAACAACAGCCTTCAACCTGCATACACTACACCATTATTTTTATGCACTACATGATCACTTCCTTACATAGGAGATAAACCCTAAGTAGGGGTGGGGATGACATTAAGCCTTTAGAAGTGTTCATGGGAGACAATCAAAAGATGTCAGAGGATAGGGACTTCCGGTACAGGTGGCGGGGGGTGGGAAAATGGGCATACCGCAAAATAGCAGAATTAGAGAAGAACATCTGGATTTGTATTCTTTTGGCGGAGTTATTAAAATGAAGTAGCGGAATCAGAGTGAGCTAGTTATATAGGGTGGGGTAGTGGAAGAGGTTAATGAAACAGAGAGAGAGGGGGGGGACCAGGGTTAGGCTGGTCAAGGATAGAACACAAGGGAGAAAAATATTCTTTTCAGATTTTGGGTAACATAATTTAATGAAACAGTAAATGCTGATAACAGTGAAATAGAATTGAAAAATCTTAGAATTTTCGGTCAGCCAATCTGTGACAAAATTAGAGAAATAAGTGATGATGTGACAAAAGTGAATAAATGAATAAGTGACGATAGTAAATGCATGTGAAAGGAACTTAAGTTTGTTTTTAAAACATAACAGCGTGGAATACGAAACTATGTTTAAACTATGTTTACATAGGTAATGAAATAGATAGAATAATGCAAAGAACTAATAAGGAGATTATGGTCTGTGCAGAGAGGTGTTAGATGTACAAAGTTGAGAAAAGAAACAAGATTTCTTATCTGAACATCTTCTGGATTTGTATTCTTTTGGTGGAGTTATTAAAATGAAGTAGCAGAATCCGAATGAGCTAGTTTATATAGGGTGGGGTGGTGGAGGAGGGGGAAGTGTTGGGAAAAAAAAAACAATTTTACATTAAACTGAAGAATTATTCAATACGTTTTGTAAAGAATACATTTATTATACTATTAGAGGAAGGATGGTGACAGTGACTCTAAAGTTTTGCCCTGATAATTTTCATTGGACAGTCCAATGAAGGCTAGCAAGCAGGGCCGTCTTAACAGCATTATAGGACCTGGACAAATCAGTGCACTGGGCCCTAGAGTATATATTTATTGACAGTATACATATTTATTGACAGAATACATAGATCAGAATTGGGCCCCTAAACTCATGCAACCTTTGGGCAACTTCCCAGTGTGCCCATGCCTTAAGATGACACTGCTAGCAAGTCGAAATTTCAAATTCACTACCACAATCTTTCTTGTAAACACACACACACACTCACATAAATATATTCTTATATGCACTATAAATGTTAAATACACACATACTCTTATATACATAATAAATATTAAAAGTTCTAACATATATATGTTATATATATCGTAACATTTAACATTTATGATACATAATACACACACACACACACACACAAACAATGATTATTATTATTATTATAGAGTTCTTCAATTTTGTTTTCATTTTTTGTTGAGTGTCTTCACAACACCTAGGACATTATTATCACTATTATTATTTCTGTATAGTAATATTCTTAATGTTCTATTCTTGGTATTCTCAAACAAGTGTGAAAATGAAATGTAATGTTTTAGTTCTTGGTTTCATAGGCTTCTGTCAATGTTTGATTAGTTTTATCTGCATAAAATGATAGCAAGAAATGTTATAATTGGCCATTTTAGAAACCTTGTTATGGATACATCAATACAAATATATTACTGTTTGTATGGAAGTTATGGCTCAAGAATATAAAGAGAGAACAAGGTTGTGATGCAAATGAATTGTCTTCTACAACACAAGTTTTAGTGAACCAAGTCATAAAAAAAAACAAAAGTGTCTGTCTGGTGAAGAATGCATCTAATCAAAGATGAGTGGTTAGAGAGATCAAACTAAAAAAAACTGTGAATGGAGAGAGAGAGAAAGAGAGAGAGAGAGTTTCCATTTGGAGCTGGCAAAACCTTGGTTAGAGAACTTACTGTAGTAAAT
>NC_068986.1:76593404-76601278 GCF_001194135.2 Octopus bimaculoides | reverse complement strand
TATATATATATATAAATAAATATATATATATATATATATCACTTAGGCATTGCAATACTAAAAACTTAGTGTAGAACTCAATATATAATGCTTCAGAATGAAGCATTAGTTGAGTATACAGTGGTGATAGGAAAATGAGAACACAAAGGAATAATCGATTATCTTATGAATTACATTAGTTCATAAGATAATTGATTATTCTTTTGTCTTCTCATTGGGAAATGAGTGAGACAGAGAATATAGTTATATAGATATACATATGTATGTATATAACTATGTATATACACATCCTGGGTATGACTTTGAACTGCATTTGGCAGTGGAACACTGGTTCTTGAGTTTCAGGGTTTTGAGGGATGTTGAATTCCCCTCTTAGCCACTATTGCTCCTGGGTCTATTCTGACCCAGAGTAACAACTCTTGTCATGGTCCCAGCTATGGATTAATTAGCAAGTTATGGATGAAATTCCAAGCACAAATCCTCACTGCCTTTCGAACGCCTTGAGAAAGGAAAAGACGAGGGGGAGTCAAACTCAATAGCAAATCAAGAAGTGGAGTCCTTCAGGCAGTCCAGTGTCCATATTGACACCCTTCCTGTAACTCCAGGGTAGGTGCAGCTCTCTAGCCCTGTAAGGCAATTCACCTACAATAAGGCCATGCCAATGTACGGTCTGTTGGTCACTAGCTGTCTTAGCAGGCTGAGCTAATGTGGTCATATCTTCAAGTCTAAAGAATGGCATGAGCTGACTCTTGCATTAACCCTTTAGCATTCAAATTACTTTGTCAATTAATTAATCATGCATTATCTTGTAGCTTTGAGATTTCAATGATGTGATTGCTTATTTTTACAATGACACTGAGACATGCAACAAATTTAGATAAGTCTATTGATAATTTTATTTCCCTAATTAAAATTCTTTATTCCTTCACCACAAAGAACACTTTTGTATACCTTACATCCATACAGTATATTCTCAGCAAACCAATAGAGTAATAAGGAATTTGATTCTAATGATTGAACATTACATTTAATTACAAGTTTATTATATTCAGAGAATTAGTGAACATCACAACCCTTTAACATTTAAACTGGCCATATCCAGCCAAAATATTCCACTTGTTTTATGTTCAAACTGGCTAGCTCTGGCCTCACACACCTACCCTACAATGTTATTCTAAAAATAAACAATGACATCATTGAAAACTTGAAATTACAATGTGACTGACCATGGGATTGCACCTAGAAAGTTACCCTCCCAGGCACAAGTCCGGGCAAGATTGTTTATGGAAGACCAGCAGTCGCCCATGCATATTGCCCCCCCCCTCTCCATGCCACCAGTGTTATCCAAGGAAAAGGCAAAGGCTGATACAGCTTGGCACCTGTGACGTCACAACTCATTTCTACAGATGAGTGAACTGGAGCAACATGAAATAAAGTGTCTTGCTCAAGAACACAATCGTAAGCTCGATGCTCTAACCACTGAGCCATGCGCCTTCACATAGTTACAATATAATGCATAATTAATTCAACACATTACATGTGACAGAATAATCTGAATGCTAAAGGGTTAATATAAATCTTAAATTCAAATTCAACTCTTTAGCCATGGCATATAAGAAGAAATTCAAAAATTATTTCTCTCTCTAACTACAACTATTACTCTATATATTTGTGATCCTCAGCCCCATCTTGTTCATCATAGTCCTCCAGACTATAACAGAGGAATTTAAGACAGGCTGCCTCTGGGAGCTCCTCTATGCTGATGACCTTGCTGTAATAGCTGAATCACTACCAGAACTAGAGAAGAAATTCCAGGTATGGAAGCAAGGTCTAGAATTAAAGGGCCTTAGAGATAACCTAGTAAAAACCAAAGTCTTAGTAAGTAGGAAGGCAGACAAACCACAAATCCTTTCAGGTAGATGGCCCTGCTCAATCTGTAGAAAAGGTGTAGGTAGAAACTCCATAAGATGCACCCAGTGTAAGCTTTGGACACATAAAAGGTGCAGCAATATCAGAGGAAGGTTAACAGGGAAAATAGCTTTTGTATGTGGAAGATGCACAGGTACAATAAACACCAAAAATGTACAGAAAATAGACTTCATCAACTGCCAGGGGTGTAAGCTAGAGGTAGTAGACAGCTTCCATTATCTAGGTGACCAAGTTAGAAGCAGAGATGGATGCTCTGAGAGTGTAGCTGTAAGAATAAGAATAGGCTGGGCGAAGTTCAGAGAGCTCCTACCTCTGCTGGCAACAAAGGGCCTCTCCCTCAGAGTGAAAGGTAGACTGTACGATGCCTGTGTGCGAACAGCTATGCTACATGGCAATGAAACATGGACTGTGACAACTGAGGTCATGTGTAATCTTGAAAGAAATGAAGTCAGTATGCTTCGCTGAATGTGCAATGTCAGTATGCATGTTCAACAGAGTGTAAGCATCTTGAGAGAAGAGTTAGGCATAAGGGGCATCAGATATGGTGTGCAAGAGAGACAACTCCACTGGTATGGTCATGTGATGCATATGGACAAGGACAGCTGTGTAAACAAGTGCCAGTCTCTAACTGTGGAGGGAACCTGTGGTAGAGGTAGACCCAGAAAGACATGGGATGAGGTGGTGAATCATGATCTTCGAATTTTGGGCCTCACAGAGGCAATGACTAGAGACCAAGACCTTTGGCAATATGCTGTGCTTGAGAAGACCCATCAAGCCAAGTGAAATCGTAGTTGTGGCTGATGCTTATTTCTTTATTGCCCACAAGTGGCTAAACATAGAGGGGACAACAAGGACAAACAATGGAATTAAGTCGATTACATCAACTCCAGTGCATAACTGGTTCTTATTTAATCGACCCCGAAAGGATGAAAGGCAAAGTGGACCTCGGAAGAATTTAAACTCAGAACGTAGTGGCAGACGAAATACCGCTAAGCACTTCGTCCGGCATGCTAACGATTCTGCCAGCTCGCTGCCTTGTGGCTGATGCTGGTGTCATGTAACTGGCACCTGTGCCGATGACACATAAAAAGCACCTTTTGAGCATTGGACATCACAGAAGCAATGCGACTGAGCTCCTTTCAAGTGTTGGGCCTCACAGAGGCAATGACCAAGATCTTTGGCATTATGTCATACTTGAGAAGAAGGCCCATCAAGCCAAGCAAAATCGCAGTTGTGACAAATACTGGTGTCACACAAATGGCACCCATGCTGGTGGCATGTAAAAGCACCCACTACACTCTCGGAGTGGTTAGTGTTAGGAAGGGCATCAAGCCATAGAAACCACACCAAATCAGACTGGAGTCTGGTACAGCCTTCCAGCTTGCAAGCCTTGGTTAAACTGTCCAACCCATGCCAGCATGGACAACAGACATCAAATGATGATGATGATGATGATGAAAGGATGTAAAACTCTACTGCCTTTCATTTATTTCTTTCCTTTCAATTTTTCCCAGAAGAAGGACACTGTCCAAACCGATAGACTTTCTATTCCTCACACCAAGTTCACTGTCTTCTTTTCATTGATTTTGCTACATAATATAGGTTTTGCTGTCACAGACCAACACCAACCTCTTTAGAGGTCTGCTCATATATACATATATAATAGCATACATATACCTATGTGTGTATGTTTATGCATGTGTGAGTATATGTGAGTGTATGAGAGAGAGAGAGAGAGAGTCAGTGTCTCCTTGTCTTGACACAGGTTGATGGCTGTAAACAAGTGTCACTGTCATAGAAGTGGTGTCCTTTGCTTACAATCTTCCATGAAAACATTTCTAGCTAAGAGGAAATATTGATTACAAATTTTGGCATGAGGCCAGCAATTTCAGGGTAAGAGATAGGTTGATTACATCAACCCCAGTGCTCAGGTGGTATTTATTTTATTGACACCAAAAGGATGAAAGGCAAAGTCAACCTTGGTGGAATTTGAATTCAGAATGTAAAGATGGACGAAATGCCACTAAGCATTTTGCCCAGCATGCTAACAGTTCTGCCAGCTTGCCACCTTAGCTATGAGGAAATATAGCCTTACTTACAAACAAATAAAGGTTGGCAACAGAAAGGGCATCCAGCTGTAGAAATTCTGCCTCAAGAAATTCCATCTGACTGATAGATATTAAGATGATGATGTGAAAGAAAAACCAAAGTTAAAATCAAAGCAGATATAGCTGCATCTTGGTGTGATTGTTGCACTGATGGTGAGGAGGTAACATGTGCCATAGTTTGGGCCAAAATAACCCAAACATTCCCTGGTAACATCCATGATACTTGGCAATACTGGATGGTGTGATACTGTTGGACAGCACTGAAAATAACCAGATCTCCAGTCTACAACTAATGAAATGAGTGACCCACTAATAAAATGAATGAGTAGCATATAAAATATAATAATAATAATAATGATGATGATAATAATAATAATAATAATAATAATAATCCTTTCTACTATAGGCACAAGACCTCAAATTTGTGGGGAGGGGACTTAATTTAATGACCCCGAAAAGATGAAAGGTAAAGTCGACCTCAGCGGAATCTGAACTTTGAATGTAGCGACAGACGAAATACCACTAAGCATTTTGTCTAGCATGCTAAAGATTTTGCCAACTCACCACCCTAATAATAATAATAATAATAATAATAATAATAATAATAATAATAAATAATAATAATGCTTTCAAATTTTGCCACATGGGCAGCCATTTTGGGGGAGAGGATGTGTCAATTACATCAACCCCAGTGTTCAACAGGTACTTAATTTATCGACCCTGAAAGGATGAATGGCAAAGTCGACCTCAGCTGAATTTGAACTCAGAATGTAGCGACAGGCAAAATACTGTTTAGTATTTAGCCCAGCATGTTAACGAGTTAATAATAATAATAGTAGTAGTAACAATAATAAACCTTTTTACTACAAGCACATTTGTGCAGCGGGGACTAGTCAGTAATATCAACCCTAGTGTTTCACTGGTACTTAATTTATCGACCCCAAAAGGATGAAAGGCAAAGTCAACCTCGATGGAATTTGACCTCAGAACATGCAGACAGATGAAATACTGCTAAGTATTTTACCCAATGTGCTAACAGCTCCGCCAGCTCACTGCCTTAATAATAGTAATAATAATAATAATCCTTCCTACTATGGGTACAAGGCCTGAAATTTTGGGGGAGGGGTAAGTAGATAACATTGACTCCAGTGTTCAACTGGTACTTACTTTATCGACCACGAAAGGATGAGAGGTAAAATTGATCCCAGCAGAATTTGAACTCAGAATGTAAAGGATGAAATGCCACTAAGCATTTTGCCCAGCATGCAAGTGGGTGTGCCAGCTTCCAGCCTAAATAATAATAATAATAAAACTTTCAAAATACAAAGACCTGGAAATAGAGGTAACTCGAATGTGGAATCTAAAAACAGAAACAATTCCTATCATAGTAGGTGCCTTAGGTATAATAAAAAATATTCAGACAAATACATAACAAAAACACCAGGACTTACAAATATATATAACATACAGAAAATTGCACTACTGGGCACTGCACACATCCTACGCAAAACACTTTCAATACAGTAACCATAAGAGCATCACAGCAAACCACAGCACATACCCAAGGCACACAGAGCTGAGCTCGGTAGTGAAGTGAAAGCACGTTATAAAAATAAAACTATTGAACAATAATAATAATATCCATGACACTTGGCAACACTGGATGGAGTGATACTGTTGGAAGGCACTGAAAACATCCTGGTCTCCAAACAATCTGGTGTGTTTATTTTAATGGCCTACCAATGTATACAGTGCATTTCTCTGCCCTAGGTGTCAGGAAGACACCCAGCAAGAAATGGAAATAGAACTGAAAGAAGATGATAATGAAAATAATAATAACAACAATAATAAAACAGACATATGAACAGATACATATACTCTTTTATTCCTTTATTCTTTTACTTGTTTCAGTCATTTGACTGCGGCCATGCTAGAGCACTGCCTTGGAGGGTTTTAGTCAAAGAAATCAGTCCCAGGACTTATTTTTTAAGCTTAGTACTTATTGTATTGGTTCTTTTGCTGAACCACTAAGTTACAGGGATGTAAACACACCAACACAGGTCTTCTTTCAGTTTCATTCTACCAAATCCCCTTCCAAGACTGTAGTAGAAGACACTTACCCAAGGTGCCACACAGTGAGATTGAACCCAGAGGCATGTGGTTGGAGAGCAAGCTTCTTACCACACAGCCACGCCTATATATTTAACATCCATTTTCCATGTTAGCATAGGCTGAATGGTTTGGCAGGCACTGGCAAGAACTGCACTAAGCTCCACTGTCTGTTTTGGCAAGGTTTCTATGGTCAGGTGCCCTTCCTAATGCTAACCACTTTACAGAATGTTCTGAGTGCTTTTTTATGTAGCACCAGCACAAACAATGTCACTAAATAACTTACAAGACAAACACCCCTTAACAGAAAGAGGGAATAGTATTGAGGAACATGGCTTTATACCAGGTGATGTATATTATGATAGAGAGACAGAAGTAGGTGTCTTACGGTAGAGGAGATACATAGCTACCGCAATTAGAGAAGAGAGAGAGAGAGAGAGAATACAGTGGTGATGTATTGGAGTGTACCCTTAAAGTACAGGAAGGTGAATATAAGGAAAGCAGTCCGGGGGATTGGACAGGGTGAATGGGCAGGGAGTTCATAAGCATACGAAAGGTGAGTGGGATATATATATATATATATATATATATACAATAATAGGATAAACTCTTATATAAGAATTTATCAAGTAGTTATCGTGAAAAAAATTCATAGGGAAGAATCTATCGTTTTTCTCTAAATCATATTTATCTATTTATATATATATATATATATATATATAAGGGCATAACTATACAAGAAGCCCTTATATATATATATATATATGTAGATATATATATATATATACAGAGAGAGAGAGAGAGGGTGAGGTAAGTGAAAACTGCAGACAAAAGAACTGGAAGGAATTGGATGCAGTGATTTTATTTAGTCAAAAATTCAGTTTTCAACCTAAAAATACGTCAAAGAACAGAGTATTTAGAGTAGTGTAGTGCTTGAAGTTTTATGGAAAGGTGACACACCTGCAGAAATGAGAATTCGTGACACGGGTGTATGATGTAAGATCACAAGTAAATAGGTAAAAGATTCTAAACTCTTTATGAAGTTGTGTAAGAAATGCGAAGGGGAGGAGTTATTGTGTTAGTTGGAGAGCCGTGGAAATAAATTATTTTTACCCATTTGTATGAATGCATAACCATGAATAAGCAAAAATGTGTGTATGTATATATGTATGTGTGTGTATATGTATATGTGTGTGTGTGTATATATATAATTGTGTATGTGTCTGTATGGAAAGTGGGATTGACATAAATAAATACATACATACATACATACATACATATCACCATTTAACACTTTTTCATGTTTGCATGGGTCACACAGTTTACTTGAGGCTGATTTTCTATATCTGGATGCCTTTCCTAATGCTAACTAATTTACAGGTGCTTTTTATGTGACACTGACCATGAGTGCTTTTTATGTGACACTGGCTACGAGTACATGGTGCTAGCATGATATGTATATGTACATATATATATATATATAATAATAATATTAGGGATAAAATCCAAAATTACAGGTAAAAACTCAATTAAAATCAATTTATTAAAAATTTAAATTAAATTAAGTTTCACAGTATAAAATATATATAAATATATAGTATTAGAGAAAAGAACCAAGGTTTATGAACTCATTGATGAAAAACCACTGTCACATATAGAAAAAATTTATAATTAAAAGTACAATAAATAAGTATAATATAATATAATATATATATATATATATATATA
>NC_068986.1:76589593-76592611 GCF_001194135.2 Octopus bimaculoides | reverse complement strand
CATATATATATACATATACATATATATATACATATACATATATATATACATATACATATATATATACATATACATATATATATATACATATATATATATACATATACATATATATATACATATATACATATATACATATACATATATATATACATATACATATATATATACATATACATATATATATATATACATATACATATATATATACATATACATATATATATACATATACATATATATATACATATACATATATATATACATATATATATATATATACAACTGGCATCTTTCAGTTTCCATCTACTAAATCCACTCACAAGTCTTTGGTTGGCCCAGGGCTATAGTAGAGTGGAATTGAACTCAGAACCATAAGGATGGGAAGTAAACTTCTTACCACACAGCCACACTTGCACCTATATCACTTTATATACATATTTAAAATATTTGTAGAAAGAGACAAAGAAGTGTGCATACGTGTGTGTGTAGGGGGGGGGGTGTAACTTAAATATGAATAAAATATTACATTGCACATGAAACATTTCAGATTGTGAAAACACATGCATACACACATAGAGAGGGGATTCATACCTGTTTTGCTATTCAATAATAAGGTATCTGCATATAAATTGATAAAGCAAATATTTGACAGAGGGATTCAATTCCTTTCCTTTTTTCTTGGAATTCAAACATGAATTACAGCATAGATATAATCAGACTTGAACTCCTAGCTGTGTTCTTTCTGAGAAACTATCTTGGGAGAGAGAGGGAGAGAGAGAGAGAGAGAGAGAGAGAGAGAGAGAGAGAGAGAGAGAGAGAGAGAAAGAGAGAGAGATTGTGTCCAAACCAAATCAATGGCTTTATTGTCTACATTTAATACTTATGTACTATCCACTTAAGTGCTCATCTATATAGAGTACTATAATGCTTGCATATGCTAAGTAAACAAATATCAAGAAATATATATTTGTGTATACATGTATGTCTTTATGTATGTATGTATGTATGTATATGTATGTCCATAACAACTAAGGTTATAACCCCTTGTTGAGATTCTTTTCCTGTTGTCCTTTCAAAGGTAGGTCAGACTGAACCCATTTTCTAATGTAGGTTTCTCCTGATGAAGAAATCAACTATACTTGGTAAATCCAGCTCGCCCTTGTCTCTCACTGTTGGAAACCATACCTCACAATACTTTATGACTGAAGTCAGCTGTCTGATCATTAAGCCATGAAAATCTTTTGATCTGATTCGTGTACACTTGTCATGGAGGTGCATGGATTAGTGGTTAAAATATTGGACACACAGTCATAATATTATGGTTTCAATTCCTTGACTGTAAAATCTGTTGTGCTCCTCAGCAAAATTCTTCATTTTACAATGCTTCAGTCCACTAAGTGGATAAAAATGAGTAATCCTGCAACAGAGCAACATCTCATATCCTATGGGTAATGTATGTGCCCAGAAAGAGAGAAACCAGCCTTATGAGTCTATATGACTTGGAAAGTAGCTTCATTCTTTGTATACTATACAGTTTCCAGATTTCAACACAATACAAAAGACTGGTCAAAACAGCTGCTCTCCAGATCTTACACTCGATTCTCATAGAGACAGTTTGATTATTTCATAGCCATTAAAGCAGTAATTCAAATGCTGTGCATGCCTCTGCCATTCTCTCTTGTAGTTTTCAGTATCAATTTGCCCATTTTTCAGTGGTGTTTTGCCAAGATACATAAAGTCTTTTACTCTTAACAAATTAATGCCAGCAACTCTGATATATTCTTCAGATCTTAACAGAGTTTGGATACAGTAGCAGTTGTACGTTTTTGACTGTTTACCTAGAGTTAAATTATATTAGATGCAACAGATACATCTGCAATCCTCTTCATATACTATTGTGCATGAGCAATTAGCACATGTCATCTATATATCTATCCATCCGTTTATCTAACTAACTAACTATATATATATATATATATATATATATATATATATATATATATATATATATATATATATATATAGAAACATGTCTACGTAATAATTACTAATAAAAGCACAAGGGCCTATATTGTTCATGACTGCTTTATTTATGATATTATTGAACAAACAGCACTTGAATGAGTCATCAGTTTGAGTTTTAGCGCAATCGCTGTCTTTGGCCAAATCATTTAAATTCATTTTCTCAGCAGGAATAAATGGCTGGCAAATACACGTTAAGAAAACTCTGAGTAATTACATTACTTCTTAAAACATAAAATCTCAATCTTTTAAAAAAAAACTTGCTCCATTCAAACATCCAAACATTTACAAACTCATTAATCACAGGTTAGCAACAAAAATATGAACTCAAACCAGTTGTCAATATACATATACATGCACAGATATATAAATATGTAGACATATATGTATATACACACATATATATCTAGTTTGTGTGTGTGTGTGAGCATATACAGATATGTGTATGCAAATATGTACATGTTTATGTTGGTATGTTAATACGTATGAATATATGAGTTGAGAATTTATATGTAAGCAAGCATATATTTGTATTTTCACAAATGTTAGAATAAATATATATATATATGATTGTACATGTGTGGGGTGGGATGCATGTGTAGTCAAATAGATGAACAAGGGATATAATTAAAGCATTTATGTCACAGTGTCTCTGTTCATAAGGAATGGCATCAACAGGTTTGCAAATTCCCCTCCTTATAAACCTAATACTAGTAAATACAAAGCACCAAAAAACGAAAGGCTATGTGAAATAAAATAATTCACTTTATGTAATATATATATACATTATATTATATCATATGTATATAATATATAATACGTATGTATATTATATATGTATAATACATATGTATATACATATGTATGACCTATCTATCTATATATATATATATATATATATATATATATTATATACATGTAATATATGTATATATATATATATATATGAATGATAGATATGTGTATATATATATATATATATATATATATATA
>NC_068986.1:76584794-76589472 GCF_001194135.2 Octopus bimaculoides | reverse complement strand
CCTTCTTTGAAGAAGATTCATAAATAAAAGCATAAAACCTAATTTCAACAATTTATACAAAAATAACTATTCACACACACACACACACACAGCAATATGCTAATACAGAATAGAGATGAAACGAGTGAACCCCTATGTAGTAGCTCGGTCTGCAACGAATAGCAGCTAAATTTCCCTCAAATCTCATCCTGCCGTTTTAAAATTAAAAAAAAAAGAATACACTGGTAATGATATATTGTTACTCGTTCCCCAGAAAAAAAAATAAATAAAACAATGGGGGTGGTCACTGGTGGAATGTCTTTGATCATAGGTCTGTACGATCGGGAGCTGACTTGTGGAGACAAGGGTTTAGTAACAGCAACTATGCCAGAAAACATACGCAGACACAAACACACGAATAAATGACTAATAATAAAATAAATATCATTATCATCAAGTTAACAACGACAATAACAAAAAGCTACAATAATGTCATAATTAAATTATTCAGTTAAGATAGCAGAAGAACATAATGGGAAGACATAGGCGTCAGTAAAAAGCAGCTAAATTTCTTGATTCTCCATACATTTAGTACGGAGTATAAAACGGCTATGGGTTTGACGAATGTTGAATCGACGTTGAGGAAGATTCTTATAAACGGGTACGCCCAAATATGCGGGTAGAACTCAAGAGATAACTAAACATTCACTGTACAATTAGCTTTAGCTCGATGTATAGACAGACACGCACAAACAATAAATAATAAATGATAACGATTCATATTTTCATGTATGTATATCTATAGTGTGTGTGTTTTCCTATGTGTATGCATATTTTCTATACGATGTGTGTGTGTGTGTGTGTGTATGTATGTATGTATGTATGTAGGTATGAAGGTATCTATGCATGTACACGCTTATTTATGCATTTATGTGTTTTCACCACCCACACATATGCGCGCGATCAATAATGTTAAGAAAAGAGGTGGACAAGTTCGTTTTGTTAACATTTAATAAGAAATGTTCCTAAGATAAAATAAATGATATAAGAAATAAATTATTCGTTATTGTTTGCTTTTTTTTCTTTCATTCCTATCTCCTAAGATTAGAAAGAAAAATAAATATTTTAATTAAGATTTTGAAGCAAAAGAAAAAAAAAATCAAGAGTTTTTTGTTTGTTTTTTACTTTATATTCCTATTATTCGAACTTTAGGTTAAATACAGGATGTTCCTAGGAGGTGTCAAATAAGATAAAGCTTTAACATTGTCAATGGGAAAAAATTGTGATAGAGGTTACGTTTAAATTAACTTACCTTTCGGAACAGAACCTTCGATTTGCTTACCATTCGCTAACCCATGTGATTTGCTATTCAAAAAGTTAATTTCCTCAGGTTTCTCGGTAAGAGAAACGTCGATTTCGTGGCTCTTCGATTTGTCATCGAATTTATTGAATCGGAAATCAAACGGTGAAGAAATACGCTTCCGATCAAAACCCCTGTCGGAAGACCATAGTCTAGAATCCTCAATAGCACCTGTTGACCGTGTCATAACATCATCACTCATTTGTGTTCGCCTTTCAGGCTTGACTAAAGTCGAACTGCTGTGCAAAGGAGTCTCAATGAAGTCTCCATCTAATTTCCGATAGCTGACAATGTGGATCTCTTTGTGCTTCTTAGAACCCAACATGTTGCTGCTGTTGATATTACTGGTGTCTGTGACTATTTTATTTTCTTCGCAACCATTCTGGTGGTCGTTCTGGTTGCTGCCGATTTCAGCCTCGCTTTTATCACATTCAACTTCGATCTCAAGATCACCAGACTCTCCTCCCGCTACACCAACGACTGGGTTGTTCTCAGGCGACTCGGCTTTTACTTCGTTCGCTTCTTCACTCAATAAAGACGTCTGCTCAGTATCAGCAACACACGCTTGTTTACACTGACTTTCATGTGTCTCAGGATTTTCGAAATGATCGTCACTTTCCTGTTCTTTCTCAGAAAATTGGGGTTTCTTTTCGTCTTTATCAACGAAAGGCTTCAACAAGTCTTTAGTTGGATCGGATCCGCTGAGTGAAGCACGAGATGAATGGGATCGATATTCCGCTGCTATGATCTCTTCCCCGTTGCTAGTGAAACTACTACTACCTTGACAGCTACAGTTGCGAGCTGTGTTTGCTTGGCTTGATTGTAAACTCGTTTTTGTATTTAGTCCCGCTGATAAAGGCTGTTGTTGACCTACTGAATTGACCTGATTGTTTGTCGTTAATCTTTTACTCAGTGTATTACTGTCACCGCCAACTGGTGATGTTGATGAATTAACACTGTTTATAGCAGCACTCGACTGACCAGTAGCATTATCAATGTTTTCCTCTATAGAACAAGCATTATTCTGATTAGTGCTGCTGATGTTACTGTTGCAGCTGCTACTGCAGCTAGGGGTGCTACTGTTGCAGCTATTGCTACGCTTAGGCGCAACACTTAAACCAGAGCCCTTCATAGATAAAGATTTTTTAGGTTTAGGGGGTAGACTAGGCGGTTTAGGTCTTTTGGTAGATTTAAAACCTGATGAGAATTTATTCTCGTTTGTGAGAGAACTTGTGTCACTATTAAAAGTGTCAGTATTTTCAATTTCGATCTCAGGCGACATGCTCGATACACGGAGGCGATTCCTGGGCAATTTAACTGGGTGTTTGACTGGCGGCTTCCGTATTATGTTCGTCTTAGGAATAACTGTAGAAAAACTGTGGGTAAGTGGTGATGTTACCGGCTTTTTATCAGACACATCATTTTCTTGATTCGGACTTGCATTTAGTTCTTTGTTTTCACTTTCAGTTACGAGCATGGTTCGCTTGGTAAGGTGATAATCAACGCTATTGGAACGCTTTTTGGGTTCGCCGTCAGACGCAGCATCTGAAGGTTCGGTCTCCCGATAAAAATCGTCTGCATAAATATGTTTTGAAATAGCAATAGTCTCAGTGGCTAGTTTCCTGATTTCAGACATAATAGAATTGGAATTATCTAACTTATTTGCATCTTGCTCAGAAGTGTCTTGAATTTTTTCCACAAACGCTTTTAAGAACTCCTGTAATAATTTCAATTGTTTAATTCTTTTCTCCAAACCTTGCATTTCTTCCTCAGACTTACTGATGACATCCAGTAACACAGATGTACAGATCTTTTTATCTTTTGGAATAATATCAGGCAGAACATCATCAGGAAACTTTTCGTTCCATTCAGTCTTAAGTTTGTCAAGAAGTTCCATTGTTTTATCTAAAAGATCTGCTCTTATTTCTTAAACCATAATTTTTCATTTGAATTGAAATCTGGTGTAGAATTTCTGAAAAAGATCAAAAGAATAAGAATAACAATAGAATCAACAACAACCGCAACAATAAGGATTATTTTTCATTAGACTAGAGATTAATTTTTATTAAAAAAAAAAAAAAAAAGAGTAGAGAAAATCAACTGTATCAATATTGGTATGTTAGTAGTTTATAGATATTAAAATATTTTTTATCAGGGTTGGCCTCGACTAAACAATACAATATCACAAAATACCCTATTCTGCATCAACACAGGCCAATCTTCACAATAAAACAAAAATGCTGAAAATGAAAAATCACTTTGACATGCAAGGGACATGGTTTCTTTCTGCAGCCAACTTCAGTCACACAGTATGCTCAATCACTCCCAAATACCCAGGTACATCTACATTTACTACAACACCATTCTAAGTCTGGACAAACAAAGTGCATGCTTAATAAAGTAAAAGTAATAACTTCATTGACCCCAAACTCTGTTCAGAGATGCACACTAACACAGATATGTGCTCTGATATGTTACCACCATATAACAGACATAAAAGAACAGATTGGACAGTAGAGAAAATAATACATGATCAGAATACCACACACTATCCCATATGTAAAACTACAGCATATTACAATATGTATTGTGGTCCTCATCTTGATAGAAAGGTGGCTTCTAAGACTCTGGATATGTGAATTGGTGGCTATGAGAACAGTCACACAACAACATTGGGTGTATAGATGGCTTGAGTTACACAATAGTAACAATAACAACAATCCTTTCTACTATTGGCCCAAGACCTGAAACTTTAGCTTGACTGGTACTTATTTTATCAACCCTGAAAGGATGAAGGCAAAGCTGACCTGATGGTATACTCTTTTACTCGTTTCAGTCAGTTGACTGCGGCCAAGTTGGAGCACCGCCTTTAGTCAAGCAAACCGACCCCAGGACTTATTCTTTGTAAGCCTAGTATTTATTCTATCAGTCTTTTTTGCCGAACTGCTAAGTTATGGGGACGTAAACATACCTCCATTGGTTGTCAAGTGATGTTGGGGAGACAAACACAGACACACAAACATATTCACACACATACATACATAATATATATATATATATATATATATATATATACATATATACGTCGGGCTTCTTTCAGTTTCCATCTACCAAATCCACTCACAAGGCTTTGGTCGGCCCGAGGATATAGTAGACACTTGCCCAAGGTGCCATGCAGTGGGACTGAACTCAGAACCATGTGGTTGGCAAGCAAGCTACATACTACACAGCCACTCCTACGCCTGTCCATATTTTTTATATTCTATTTGTTTGTCAGTCATTGGACTACAACCATGGAGCATAGCCTTAAAGGGTTTTTTTTTTTTTTTACTTTTAGTC
>NC_068986.1:76580749-76584742 GCF_001194135.2 Octopus bimaculoides | reverse complement strand
TGAACTCAGAACATAAAGATGGGCAAAATGCCACTAAACATTTTGTCTGGCATGCTAACAATTCTGCCAGCTCGCTGCCTTTTTTTTTTTTTTTTTTTTTTTTTTTAATAATAATGGGTTCTAATTCAGGAACGAGGCCAGCAATTTGAGGGAAGGGATTAGTAGATACCACCAACTCCAGTACTTGACTAAGACTTTATTTTATAGATGCCAGAGGGATAAAAAGCAAAATTGGATTCGGTGAGATTTGAACTCATAACATTAAGAACCAGAATAATTGTTTTTTAATAGGCCTTAATTTGTTTAGGGGGAAGTGTTAGTTAATTAAATCAACCCCAGTGCATGACTGAAACTTTATTTTATCAACTCAGGAAGGATGGAAGGTGAAGTTGATTTTGCCAGGATTTGAACTACAAACACGAAGTGTCAGAACAAATGTCACAAGACATTTTTCTGACACACTAATAATTCTACCAGATCACTGCTTTCCTAATAATAATAATAATCCTTTCTCATTTTGGTACAAAGCCAGAAAATTTATAGGGTTGGTGCCAATTACATCAACCCCAGTGCTTGTCTGGTACTTATTTTATTTACACCAAAAAGATACAAGGCAACATTAACCTCAGCAAAATTGTAACTCAGAATGTAAAGATGGATGAAATGCCACTAAGCATTTTGTCCAGCAGGCTGATGGTTCTGCCAGCTCACCACCTTAATAATAATAATACTTTCTACTATAGGCACAAGGCCTGAAATTTGTGGGGAGGGGGTAAGTCAATTACACTGACCCCAGTGCATAACTGGTACTTATTTCATCAATCCTAAAAGAATGAAAGGCAAAAATCAACCTTGGAACATGCACACGGATGAAAGACCACTCAGTATTTTGCCAAGTATGCTAGCGATTCTACTAGCTCAGCACTTTATTTTATTGGTTTCAAATTTTGACACAAGGCCAGCAATTTCAAGAGAGGGATTAAGTCAATTGCATCAACCCCAGCTCTCGTATTTATTTTATTGACCCTGAAAGTATGAAAGGCATGCTAACAATTCTGCCAGCTTGCTTTCTTAATAATAATCCTGTCTACTATAGGCACAAGGCCTGAAATTTTAGAGAAGGGAGCTAGTCAATTACATCAACCCCAGTGCATAACTGGTACTTATTTCATCGATGAAACACAAAGCCAACCTTGGCAGAATTTGAACTCAGAACATAGTGATGGGTGAAATACCATTAAGTATTTCATCCAGCATGCTAACGATTCTGCTGGCTCGCTGCCTTTATAATAACAATAATAATAATAATAATAATAATAATGATGATGATGATGATGATGATGATGATGATGATGATGATGATGATGATAGTTTCAAATTTTGGCACAAGGCCAGCAATTTTAAGGGAAGTGTAAGTCAATTACATAACCCCCAGTACTTGAGTAGTACATTATTTTATCGACCCTGAAGGGATGAAAGGCAAAGTTGACCTCAACAGTATTTGAACCCAGAATATAAAGAACCGGAAGAAATGCCATTAAGTATTTTGCCCAATGTACTAATGATTCTGTCAGCTTACCACCATAATAATAATGATAATAATCCTTTCAGCTATAGGAACAAGGCCTGACAGTTTAGAGGAAGGATCTAGTTGGTTGCATCAACTCCAGTGTTCCACTGATACTGATTTTATCAACCTTGAAAGGATTTTAAAAGGCAAGGTTGACCTCAACAGCATTTGAACTCAGAACGTAAAGGGCCAGAAGAAATACTTGTAAGTATTTTGTCCAACAGGCTAATAATTCTGCTAGCTTGCCAGCTTAATACTGATAGTAATAGTTTCTTTTTTTACATAGGAACAAGGCCTGACACTTTGGTGGGACTGGTCAATTAAAGCAAACTCCCAGTACTTGATCTAACCCTAACCCTAACAAAATTTTGTCAACTTGGCACTATGGTAGAAGACACTCATCCACGGTGCCACACAATGAGATCAAAGCCAATTATCCCAGTCTTCTCAGTCACACAGCCATGCTTGCACGTCCAAAGATTCTATGTTGCTACCCAATTTTACAATAAATTAAGCAACAAACAAACATTTTCATTTATGAAATAATTTTTAAAAATCAAAATATTGTTTCAGGGTTTTCTTTACATAATAAGCAGTAAAATTATAATTGTTATGAAGGAATTGTTTGCTAATCTATAATCAATCATTAAGTTTTGGAAGAATTCCAATCATCTGATATGCAATATTCCAGTCTAGTCAGTAATGTTACTGTCTGTTCCATTATGCAGTTATTGGTAATGAGGAGATTTATTAGCAGCACTGCAGATGTTGCTGGAAGTTAAGAAATTTGCTTGGCAGCCACAAGGCTTTGGGTTCAATCCTACTGAAAGACACCTCAGATGACTGTCTTCTTCCATAACCCTTGGTTGAATAAAAACCTTGGAAGTACAATTTAGTAGATAGAAACTGTGTGGAAGCTGTTGGAGGAAATATTCCTGTTCTTGGTTGATTTAACTTAACCCTTTAGCATTCAAACCAACCATATCCAGCCAAAATATTCTACCTATTTTATGTTCAATCTAACTAGATCAGGCTGCTTACACCTACCCTACAATGTCATTCTAAAACTAAACAATCACATGATCAAAGTTTCAAATTTATAACATAGTACACAGTTAATTCAAAACAATGTGAATAAATAAGCATTATATTTGACAGAGAAATCTGAATACTAAAGGGTTAATCTGTCATCCAGTTTAACAGCACAACTTGCCCCATGGATATATTTAGCAGAGTCTACTCTCTTGTAAGCATTCTGGTCAAGGCAGTGGTCTAAGTAATACTTCTATCTTTTCTCCACTGCTACCACTACAAGACTTGCAGACACTGAAGTGAATCATAGAAAGTCCTTTCCTCTTCTGACAAAATAAAAGATATAATAAAATTAATCTAAAAGGAAGACATTAAAATATTGCTGCATAGTATCTGCTTGATCAGAGTTGACAACAGGCTAAAGAACAACAACATCAACCTAGACAGCAAGTCACATACAAGTTCAAAGCAACCACAGTACATGCCTCCCCCTGAGGCATAGAATATATGACAGGGTGCTGAAAAGCTCCTGGCTTTGGGTAAAAGAAAATACAGGAGGATCAGTTAATTATGATTTTATTCAACATATTCGCACACTTATTGCAGTGGATTCACACATTTATTGCAGTGATCCTTCAAATTTTCTAAGCCCTGTAAAAGAACTCAAAAGGCTGGGCCTCCAAGCAGACCTTTTGTAATACCATTAAAGCCAGGAACTTCTCAGCACTTCTGAGTTCTACAGACCAATATTAAGAGTCCTGAAAATGGTGAGCTGGCAGAATTATTAGTGCACTGGACAAAATGCTTCCATCTTTATGTTTTGAGTTTGAATGCTGCCAGGATTGACTTTGCCTTTAATTTTTTCAGAGTTGATAAAATAAGTACCAGTTGAACACCGGAGTTAATATAATCGACTTACTCACTCCTCTAAAACTGTTAGCCTTGCGCCAAAATTTGAAAGCAATATTAAGAGTCCCGCACAAATACAATATGTTCTCAGCAAACACAATAAAGTCTTCACACCAGTCAAAATTAAATATTCCCACAACTATTGAGTGTTCCCACCACTACAAAACGTGCCCACAAAGCACTATTAAAACTTCTTATTAACCATTGTCACATGTTTCTCTAACCACTCACTACTAAGTGTGCCTAGCAACTACTATTAGGAATTCCTCGTAACTACTCCTTTATCTTCTGTCATTAGACTGTAGCCATGCTGGGGACTGCCTTGAAGAATTTTGAGCAAACAAATTGATCCCGCCTGGTATTTTTTCTATTGGTGCCTTTTTGCTGAACAGCTAAGTTATGGGGATGTACACCAACACTCATCATCAAGTGGTGGTGGTAGTGGAGGGGACAAACACAGACACGCACACACACACATATAT
>NC_068986.1:76570338-76577838 GCF_001194135.2 Octopus bimaculoides | reverse complement strand
TGAAACTGAAAGAAGCCCTACATATCTGTGTATATCTATGTGTGTGTCTCCAGGTTATGACATTGCATTTGTAAAAGAATGTTACTGTCATACAAGCAGTGTTGTTCATTTTCAATATTGTGTTAGAACATCTCTGGCCATGGGGTAATACAACCTCCTTACTTGGAAAAAGGTGATGGTTAGCAACAGGAAGGGCATCTAATCTGCCTCAAATACTCCATCTAACCCATGCAAGCATGGAAAAAAAGTGGAAGCAAACTTCTTAATTCACAACTCCATCTGCACCACTTTAATACTGAAGTTAAATGATGATGATGATTAAAGCGCTTTTTTAACTTTTAAAACCTTAAGCACTTTTCCTTTCTTATCTCTCTTTTACCTGTTCCTTTGTCACTAAAGTTGATGTTGGAAAATGTACTTAGTGATAACAAGAAGACAGCTTACTAAGGTTGATGGTAGAAAGGATAGAGATAAGGCAGTGGAAACTGTATAGAACAAAGCAGTGAGCTGGCAGAAACGTTTGCACACCAGGCGAAATGCTTAGCAATATTTCGTTCTAAGTTCAAAATCCACCGAGATCGACTTTGCCTTTCATCCTTTTGGGGGTCGATAAATTAAGTACCAGTTACGCACTGGTGTCGATGTAATCGACTTAATCCCTTTGTCTGTCCTTGTTTGTCCCCTCTATGTTTAGCCCCTTGTGGGCAAAAAAGAAATAGGAAACTGTACAGAATGATAGAGGTAGGGTAGTTATTAAGGTTGATTGTGGAAACTACTGAGTGGTAGAATTAGGACAGTTGTTAAAGTTGATCACAAAAAAGGGGCAATTACTAAAGTTGATAGTGGAAACTGTACTGAATGATTAATTCCAATATAACAAAAGGATATGAAGAGGGTGGGCAGTTTAAAGGAATAAATCAATAATCTATAGATTGGCTGGGAAAGGAGAGAAAAAGAGAAAGGTAAGTTGTGGAAAGAAGAGAAGATAAAATAGGAAATGAGGGGGGGGGAATGAAAGAGGAGGAGGAGAAGGCTGCTAATGAATTACAGAGATGCAGGTAAAGAGAAAGCAAGAGAGGATGGAAGAGGTCAGGAGTGGATAGAGAAAAAAAATGGAAAATAGCTAACTGGTGGGGGTGGGGTAGCTTATTTAACAATGGGGAAGAGAGGGAAATACAAGAAATAAGAGTAAAAAGAAGAATGAAAGTTGAGAGAATGGAAGAAGGATTGGGATGTTAAAAACAACAGCAATGGGTTTGCAAAGAATATAACGGAAGGCCAGCAGTAAGATGGGGAGAGAGAGAGAGAAAGTGTGTTTGTAGAAAGAGAAGTAGGAGGAGGATGGGTGCACCAGACCAGACTTTCTGACTCTAATAACTTCAAATAGTTGTAGTTCTAAAAATATTGATTTCATTTGACTAAACACAGGACAGGTTTCATGTAAGTGTGGGTTACACGCAATTAGTGATATCAACCCTCAGCATATTACCCATGGCACTTAATTATTGACCCTGGACAGATATAAAAGAGGCTAGAACATAGACAAAGCTAAATACCATGAAACATCTAATATGGTGTCCTATCATTCAGACCAACATTCCACCTTGATTGGATCGACTTCAGTATATTTTTAATGATTGTGCTACTGTTGTTCACCCAAGGACAAACAGACTTATGATGAAGATCATTCAGATCATGGCTATCCTATTTTTTAAGGCTATCTAGAACTATATTACCTGTCCTTATATAAGAAGGTGTGATATGAGGGAGATTTGGTTGCTATTTCTAGCAGGTTGAGTGACCCTTGTTATATCGACCTGTGGAGAGATAAAAAGTCTGAGCTGATCCTCTAAGTTGTATGCACACCCCCTTTAATAGAAACAACAACCATGCAAAAATAAAAATTTAGCTCTCAGATGTTTACATTTTAAACAAAGTGAGCAACACATATATAGAGAGAGTATGTGTGTGTGTGAGAGAGAGAGAAAGACAGGGAGAGAATGGGGAAGAGAGAGAGAGATGGACAAACAAACAGAAAAAGAAAAAAAAGTGAGAAAACTACTAACATTAAGACATTCAAAGTAGAAAAAAGGACATGCAACATGACAGAATGGAAATATAGCAAGGAGAAAAGAGAAGAGTGAGGAGGAGGAAAGAAAAAAAGAAACAAATGGAGAAAACGAAGGGGAATACACATAAAAAGAGAGAGGAGTGGATAAAGTAAGTTATTCCTCTAATAAGTTAGTGAAAGTTGTAGGCTGGAAACTTGGTGTAGTATGATTTCTTTCCATGAGGTAAAATTTTGAAGATATGCAATAATAATGACTAAACAGCTCCTGATATTTTTCTGGGATTTATTTCTGCAATTCCAAAAAAAAAAATAAGAGAAAAAAGTGCTCATAGTTGATTTTTAACTGAAAACTGATTTGTTTTGTGTAAGGTCAATTGTTATTGTTATGATGAGAAGGTAGACAGGTATCTCATGTGTTCCTCTGGCAGTGCCACCTTAAGGCATAGGTACACTAGGCAGTTTCTCAGGGACTCCCATGGATCTAGGGGCCTAATTATGATCTATGTATTCTGTGGCTTGCTGTCAATAAGTAAATACTGGTGACCTATAGTACTGCTAAGATGAACCTGACCTCAGGTCCAATACAGTTGGAGCTTAGGCCATTGTAGAAAAGAGAGAATGTTTGTTAGCCAGTGGTTGTAGTATGTTGGTCAGTGGAGGCGCAATGGCCCAGTGGTTAGGGCAGCGGACTTGCGGTCATAGGATCGCGGTTTAGATTCCCAGACCGGGTGCTGTGAGTGTTTATTGAGCGTAAACACCTAAAAGCTCCACGAGGCTCCAGCAGGGCATGGTGGTGAACCCTGCTGTACTCTTTCACCACAACTTTCTCTTACTTTTACTTCCTGTCTCTGTTGTGCCTGTAATTCAAAGGGTCAGCCTTGTCACACTGTGTCATGCTGAATATCCCCGAGAACTACATTAAGGGTACATGTGTCTGTGGAGTGCTCAGCCACTTGCACGTTAATTTCACAAGCAAGCTGTTCCGTTGATCAGATCAACTGGAACCCTCGACGTCGTAAGCGACGGAGTGCCAACAACAACAACAACAGTAGTATGTTGGTCAGTAAGTCTTTGCCAATCAGCTGAAGTCATCTAATGCAGTATGTCTCATAGAGAAGGATGGGGAACTTCTGAGAGTCAAAAAAGAGTGAACAAATTGCTATGTCTAACTTTTCACATCTGCAAATACACTTTAGAGGGCATGGTTTCATTTGACTACACCCCTGGATTGGATATGCGGATATTTTGTAAATACCTCACAGAGTGAAAACCATGCCCTGCATAATTACGAGCTGCCCTTTGGCAAGGCATAGCACCTGTTTAGCCACTCTGCTAGGAATATGGTGAAGTCATAGGACCACAGCATGGCAGAGTATGAAGAGGTAGTGGAAGAGCTCAACTGAGCCAACAGTGTTTCTTATATTTATGCTGAGTGGATGAATCCTAGAACATCTAATTAGCTAATGAAGGCTTTATTATGACCCAAGATCCCAATTCAAATTCATAATAATGGAATTGGATGTGGCGGCACAGAGTCATGGAAATCTGCAAAAGCAATGAAAAAAAAAGACAAAAAGTATACCCCTGGAAGACACAAAACCAGAAAGCCACATGGTTTTGTGTTTACAGCTGAAAATAGCAATGTTTCTGCCACTTAGCAAGCTGTAATCACAAAGTCATGTGGTCACCGACTTTTGTGTCTTCCAGGGGTATAGTCAAACAAAATCACGCCTGCTAAATTGTACTCATGAATTCAAAGGTTAATAAAACAGCTTGACAAAGGAAGTAAAATTATATGGATGAAAATTCTGTTTTTCCTCTCATTAATTTTCCTTTTACCTTTTAGTTGCTTCAATCATTGGATTGCAGCCATGCTGGGGTACCACCTTGAAGTGTTTAGTCAAACAAATTGACCCCAGTACTTTTTTTCTAAAGCCTGGTATTTAACTTATTCTGTTGGCCTCTTTTGTCAAACTGCTAAGTTGTTGGGGTGTAAAAAGACCAAGAGTGGTCGTTGTCAAGTGGTGGTGGAGACACACACAAACACACACAATGTGCTTCTTTCTGTTTCTGTCCACTAAATCCCCTCACAAAGTTTTGGTGGGTCCAGGGTTATTTGGAAGACACTTGCCCGAGGTGCCATACAGTGGAACTGAACCTGAAGCCATATGATTGAGAAGCAAGCTTCTCACTACACAGCCTGGGGATGTGTGAGAGTGGGGAGGAATAAAAAAATTTCATTAATATTAACATAGGCTTGGAGACACTAGTATCTGTCAGTCTGAAGATCACTGGTTTAATGGATAGGATATTTTATCAAGTTGCTACCACTGAAGTTTTAAATTAGAAACAGGAAGCCATAAATTAATGTTAAACCTGTAATATTCTATTCTACTGGTTTGACCAACTTGCCACTGGCTAAAAATAACAGGTAAATTCTCAGCAAATCAGACCCTACCATCTTAAAAAAAGATAGAAACAACAGGTTGACCAAGGTTGGAATGTCTTTCATATGTCTGATCAGCATTGACCTAAATCTAATAACAAAATATTAAAATTTATCAGTGTTCTGCTATTGCTGCCAACTTTACTACAAATGAGTCACTTGGTTTTCAACTGACTAAATAAAACTACAACAAATCTATAACGGGATGCAGATTCATTCAAATTAAATCTATTCTGGCATAGTGGTGATAGAATTGGATGAAATAGCCCTGAATGGTAGGATTTCTAAGTCTCACATAGACCCATAGAAAAATGAGAACTCAATGCTGAAAGAAGTTTGGTGTGATTTTTATTATTTTACTATTGGTTTGTTCAAATGGAAGTGTCAGTGCCCATGGCTTTCATAATTCCTCCAAAACAGGTGACATCAATACCATTAATGTACCTGTAAGCTTGGTAAAACTTTCAGAATAATTGTTTGCTGTAGTGTATTTTGGGTCTAAACATTATATAACTTTTTAAAAATCTAATTCCAAAAGTAGTTGTCTACCAAGCTAACTAAACTACCAAGTTACCTATACAGCCACCTAAACCATTAAGTTTGCCATCCTTACCATTTCACTTAGCAAGTATAGTGCTCTAGCATTTTAATATTGTGTGTTATTTCGTGTTTTTGTGAATGTCATCTGAAAGAGTCAATCTAAATGATTAAATGTCAGAAATATATGAGATGCTGGGGTGATTATTATCTGGGTGTAAGGTGAGCATCAGACACCAAAGATGAGAAATTTTCTTTATAATAATTAGTTTTTACAATATCATTAACTTATTTGATAGTGATTTGTTTCCAAATCTAATTAAACACAATCAGAAATGAAGAAAAAATCAGATTTACATCATTATATATAGAAATAGCTTAAAGCTTGTATGTTTATATGCATATATGTATACACACATACACACACACACACACACACACAGAAACAAAGATTTGGTAATGTTGAAGTCATGGCATGTGTGTGTGCGTGTGTACACATGCATATATACAGGGGTTTGGCTATTTGAGAGCAAAACTCATAAGAACCATAATTAGTACAAATTTTAATGAAGATCCTCTTTTTCAGCCCCAACATGAAAGTTTTGAATCTTATACAAACAATGAAAAGGCATGCCGTTCTTGCCACCTCAGCCACTAACTACAGTGGTTCTGAGATTTCAACCTTCTTCAATACCACCAGGTACTTCGTGTTTAAGATCATAGTCAAAAGAATCAAAAAGCATTCTCGACTGTCAGACATTGTCAGAAAAGTCAAGTTTAGCCATCATGTCCAGAGAATCATCAACAAGAATTCTAGAAAATCATTTCCATGTCAGAGTCAACAATTAGAGATGTGGTGCACAAAGATAGCTGGTATAAATCCTAAGTTATATGAGGTCAATTCTTGACCAATTTGACCGAGGAGAACCATGTGATCTGGTCAAAGTACTTGTTGAGCAAACTCAAGTACCCTGAGGAGCCCAACAAGCTCTGGTTTGTCTCAGATGACAACTTTGTCCAAGATCAAAAAGTGAACTGATGGAATAACAAATGGCTCTGCACCAGACCCACTGAAGTCTCCATTGTTATAGACACAAAGTTTTCATCATCAGTGATCATCTTAGTGGTAATGAACAATGAGAGCCAAGTCATGCTTCTCACTTTTTCCTGCAAGGTCTTAGGATCAATACAGCAGCCTATATAAAGACAACAGAGATGGCTGACAAGCCCATGATTGACAGAGTTGCTTGAGGGAGGCTGTACATCTTCCAGCAAAACTATGTTCTCATGCACATGGTTCTGGGTTCAGTCTTGTTGTGTGACACTTTAGGCAAGTGTCTGCTACTATAGTCTCAGGCCAACCAAAGTCTTGTGAGTGGATTTGGTAGACGGAAACTGAAAGAAGCCTGTCATGTGTTTATATATATATATGCATGTATGTATATATCTTTGTGTGTCTGTTCTCCCATCACTGCTTGACAACTGGTGTTACTGTGTTTATATCCCCATAACTTAGCAGTTTGGCAAAAGAAATCGATAGAATAAGTACTAGGCTTAAAAAATAAGTCCTGAGGTCAATTTGTTTGACTAAAAATCCCGTCAAGCCAGTACTCCAGCATGGCCACAGTCAAATGACCGAAACAAGTAAATATATATATATATATATGCCATAAATATCGCCATCCGTTTTAGAGAAAAATTTGTAGTTTAGAATCAGTAGTTCTTTGACTGCTATTTCTAAATTTTCAGTATGTTGGAGAAGCAACTCAATGCTAATCCCTGTATATTTATGATGATAAATGGTTTTACCGATAAAGGTTTTTTCATACTGAACTACTTGGCAAAATTGTTAATTATTAATTCTATTATTAATTGACGATTCCCTGCCCTTATTCTTGTATATATATATATATAAAACTGAGAATGTGTGTGTCTGTATGTGTGCATTACTAAAACTCGAGAACTATCCAACAGATTTCAATAAATTTTACACATGCCTTACTTAGGTTACATGTAGTGTCAAAGGCCCCAAAAAATTTTCTATTTCTAACCTAATGTGAACCAAGAGCAATCTCTTATCTCTAACACTGTTTGTGTATCACAGTCATAAATGATACATCTCTATTAATATTTTCACTTTTATATGGTTTCAATTTCAATTACTTTCATTATGTAGCTTTATATATTTATTAGTTTCATTTCTATTACTCTCAATCATCATCATCATCATCATCGTTTAACGTCCGCTTTCCATGCTAGCATGGGTTGGACGATTTGACTGAGGACTGGTGAAACCGGATGGCAACACCAGGCTCCAGTCTGATTTGGCAGAGTTTCTACAGCTGGATGCCCTTCCTAACGCCAACCACTCAGAGAGTGTAGTGGGTGCTTTTACGTGTCACCCGCACGAAAACGGCCACGCTCGAAATGGTGTCTTTTATGTGCC
>NC_068986.1:76553367-76565973 GCF_001194135.2 Octopus bimaculoides | reverse complement strand
ATATATGTATATATATTTATGTGTGTGTGTGTATATATGTGTGTGTGTGTGTGTGTGTGTGTGTGTGTGTGTGTGTGTGTGTGTGTGTGTGTGTGTATATATATATTCGAAATGATAGATCGATGACCACTACACATATTTTGTCTCTCCTTGTTTCTCTCCTTATTTCTGAAACAACATGAAATGAAGTGTTTTGCTCAAGAACACAATGCACTACCTGATCCAGGAATCGAACCCATGATCTAATGATCGTGAGTGCAATATCCTAACCACTAGGCCAGGCACTTTTACCAGAGTAACATATCTGATAACAATAAAGATTCAAATTTAAGTGTAAATGCAAATAATTGGGGAATGGAGGAATGCTAATCTCTAAGGTTGGGATTAATATTTGGAAAAATAATTAACTTAATCATGAATTTTATTTAAAAATTGTTGTTTGTGTACATTGGCATGGGATTTCAGAAATTGGTGCATTGAACAAAAATACCTAGTTATGTTTGTCCTCTGTATGCTTGCTCAGTTTTGCCTTGTGTCCTTGAGACTGATAAAATATATATCAGACTAAGTTCTGAGGTCAATATATCTTTATCTTTTATTGTTTATATTTCATTTGTTTCAGTCATTGGACTACTGCCTTTTGGGGAGGATAATGCTTTGAAGGGTTTTAGCAGAACTAATCATGCCCAGCACTTACAGGGCTTTTTTGTTGTTTTTTTTCTGTTTTGAAGTCTAATACTTATTCTATTAGTCTTTTTGCCAAACAATTAAGTTACAGGGATATAAACAAGCCAACACAAGTTGTTAAGTGTGGTTGACAAACACACACACACACACACACACATACGAGTGAGTGGACAAATGAAAGAAGGGCACTCAACCAATTTATTGGGAGTTACATGTATGGATCAAAACAGTTTGACTCAAATTCGTTGGTACTCTTGAGTTTCAAGTATGATGCTAGTCATCAGCAATGATACTTGAAACTCAAGAGTACCAACGAATTTGAATCAAACTGTTTTGATCCATACATACATACACACACACACACACACACACACACACACACAGAGTCTACCACAAAAATGTATACATACTTCAGAAAAGGAAATTTCTGTGAACATATTCATCTTGTGTAAGTATCTCTGTAAATATAAATATCTCTTTCGATGTTTTATCAAATTATGATAACACTGAATAAAAATATTTTTTTCTTTTCCTGAAGTGTGTATACATTTTTAGGCAGACTGTGTATGTATGTATATATATAACTCACACACACACACACTGGACTTGCACACAGTTTCCATCTACTAAATTCACTCACAGGTATTGGCTAGCCCAAGGCTGTAGTAGAAGGCACTTGTCCAAGGTGCCACACAGTAGGACTGAACCTGAAACCACATGGTTGTAAAGTGAAATTCTTATCCACATGGTCATGCCTGCACCTATATATCAACAAAAATCCCTAAAAGTGCTGCCTCATTATGGTCAGAATTCAATGACTGAAACCAGTTAGGGAATATTAACTTTTACCCTTTACCTTTAATTTACTTCAGTCATTTGACTGGGGCCATGCTGGGACACTGCCTTGACCCAAGTACTTATTTTTAAGCCTGATACTTATTCTATGGTAAAGAAGGAATTTATTTAATGCATTAGATTGCTTCACATTTAAGTTGTTAACCATGAACTCAATAAATCTATAATGTTTTAAGATAATTGTAAAATGGAAAAAATTTACTTTATTTGTTGCTGTTTTTTATTTTGCAGAAAACAAGGTAAAATTACAGATAAGAGGAAATTTATTCCATTTACCTAATTTACTTAATGAATGAATGTAAATTATTTTGCATCCTTTTCCTGCAATAAAGTTCCATTATACCAACCTCTCATCGCTACAGAATTTTCTTTCATTAAGCTGTTATCATGTTACACTAATTAATGAAACTAATCTCATGAATATTCCTCATTTTACAGCTACACTCCTCCTTTTACATTTATTTATACTTCAGGTTATCAAATATTCTAAAATATCAAAGCAAATGAATTTTTTTTTTTTTTTTTTTTTTTTTTTTAGCCTTTTTGTTTTTATAAGCACAGAACATGGCTGTGTGGTAAGAAGTTTACCTCTCAACCACCAGGTTCTGGGTTCAGTTTCACTACATGGCACTTTAGGCAAGCGTCACATATTATATAGCCCCAGGTCAACCTAAGCCTTGTGAGTGGATTTGTTAGATGGCAACTGAAATGTGTGTGTGCATCACCATCATTTAATATCAATTTTCCATGCTGGCATGGATTGGACAGTTTGACAGGAGCTGACAACCCAGGGAACTGCACCAAACTCCATTGTCTGCTTTGGCATGATTTCTACAGAGTGTATTGGGTGCTTTTAATGTGGCACCAGCAGCATAGCTTTTTACCTGGCTCCACAACCAGTGGGAGCCACCAAGTAATTTACAACTGGGAAGTGGGTTTTATACTGAGGGAGGTGGCTTTGTGCCAGTTGAGAGGTTAAAGTATAACAGCAGGTTAGAAATAGGTGTCTTGCCATTGAGGAGATATTTGACCACCACAATTGGAAAAGAAAATATATGTATATAGCTGTATGTTCCCCCCTCCCTCCCCACTGCTTAATAACCAGTGCTGTTCTCACAACTTAGCAGTTCAGCAAAAGAGACCAATAGAATAAGTATCAGGCTTTAAAAAATGAGTATGGGGGTCAATTTGTTCAAGTAAAACCCTTCTATATGGTGCCCCAGCATGGCGACAGTTCAATGACTGAAACAAATAAAAGATAAAAGATGGGGTTTTTTTAGATAGGCAGTTGAATGTATTTTAGTAGTGCTGTAAATTAGTGCTTTGTTTTCCTTTCCAGGCAGTTATGCTTGTTAATTTTATTATCTTCTTGTTAAATCAACCAGGATTATCAAGAACTGGTGAATTACCTTTTGTTACTCACCCTGTGAGGCAAAATTTTGAAAAGAAAATTTTCAAGCAAGGCAAAAGAACTTCCAAAATAGAATTCATGTTTACATCCTTGCCAACCGGCCAGCAACAGGGGAGAGTTGGAGGTAATCATAGTCAAAACCTCCCACTACATAGCACCACCATCATAGCAATGACTAATAGCAGTCAGGAAAGGGAGGGATGCATTTAAAAAAATGATACACCAGTATCATCTTTACAATGACATCAGTACTATGAACGCCATCATTATCACCACCACCACCACCTTTTGATGCCACTAACACTGCAAACACCACAACAAGCACAAACAATCTAATTTATAGCAGCAACAACAAGAACAGTACCTGCAACATAAACAAAAAGAAAAAGAATTAACTACATGACCACAGATACAAACAACAATAAAAAAATTAATGAACCACTTACATCAATATACAAACGCCACACATGATGACTACATCACACCAACAAATATTACGACACATAAAATCATCAAAACAACACAAAACGCATGCAGCCTTTAAAAAAACTAAATATCCCATTGGAATGGGAGATTTCTAAAGGAATATTAACAAATAACTCTACAATGAGTTACTCATGGAAACACCCACAACTAGCTGGAAGGAGGGAATACCTGTCCTTTTAAGTAGTCTTTCTCACTTTTCCCCTTTTTATCCAACTTACTCAGAATAGACAGTATGAATATATGTGAATACAAAGAGTTGCCTATGAATCAAGACCATTTTCTTGACATCCTCAGATCACTAGATATAGATGTAGTGGCCATAGTGAGACCAGAATTTCTGAGGCACAAAGTCTTTAACAGCTATGAAGTATATGCGTCTTCAAGTCATCTGGGATCAGAAAGCTTGAGGTTTTAGAAAGATCTAGATCTCATGATACAGATCATTTCTCTGGAGCAAGAAAGTAAATTGTTGATACTGGCTATGTCCAGCAGCAAAGGCCATACCGTCAGGTTAATAGCCATCTATGTCTAAGCAGAAGCAGAGTAACTGAGTTTCTTCAGGCATCTGGGGGTCTTCCTAGGAACATCACACTCTCCATAGCTAGTGGGTGACTGGATTGCCATTTTGTATGCACATTTGATAGAAGGGTAAACCTGGCAAACCTTCTCAGATATTTCCAACTGTCTGACTGGATATCGGGAATGTGAAAATGTCGACATGGACAAACCAAATCAGGTTACAAAGACCAGATTAGCAAATTAGTTAATTATGGTTCACATTGAGAATGGCAAAAGAATAGAATCAATAAGGTTTTGTAATAAATTAGTGATAGAAAAAACTAGACTAAAGGGACACCTAATTAGAAACCAAAAATAGGTGCTCAGAAAAGGCATCATGACTGACATGCTGGTGGCAAGACTGGCCCTTGACAATTTCTTCAAAACAAAATATGAAGGTTGTTTTGTCAGATCTAAGTGTACATTCCATGCTAGCATAGAAGACAGACATATGATGGTGATGATGATGATGATGAAGGAATGGAAGTTATTTGATGAGCCCTGGTGGTGAGGGGGAAAACTGACAAGAAAGCTACAATTTGATATTTAGCAGACTATGATGAGTGCATGCTATTTGATTTTAAGCAATATTTGCTGCTTTTCAGTGGCACTTAGCTTGAATGTTCAGGACGAATGGAGGGAGATAGCAAAATGGCCTTCAGCAACTCTAGGTACTGAAGGAGAAGTGTGGAAAAAGGCTGAGACAGGCACTGAAATATAGGAAGTAATGACGAGCTGTATCAGAAGCAAATTTCTTGGTTTGAATGGTCTGTCCAACAAGCTTTATATCTATATACCAGACATGCGTGGCAACCTCTTGGTAGATGTCTACAACTAGCAGCAGAATGAGAGAATTCCCATTTCTGTGAATTGAAGAGTAGTGGCACAGTTGAGAAAGGACCAAGACAGAAGAAATCACATTGATAATTTTTGGTTCCTAACTCTGCTTATTACAAAGTTCAAGATTTTAACCAAGGTGTTAAGCAGAGAGCTATCTACATTATGAGTTCAAATCATACCAAGATCAACTTTACTCTAGGGTTGATAAAATATAATACCAAGTCAAGAACTGGGTTGATGTAGTCAACTAAATTCCATTCAAATTACTAGTCTTTTGCTAAATTAGAAACATTATTATTATTATCATCATTATTATTATTATTGTCTTTTCCTACTTACAGAAGTCATCTTAACTCCTCTAAAGAAGCTATTTATTACTTGGTAGACTGGATCATTGAAAGTTATTTTAATAACACTACTGATAAGACATAACCTTCAACCCTTTGTTCAGTAGCCCATAACAGTTATTTAGTTGTTTACATATTTAATACAATGAACAGCATTGATGAGAAGATATAACCTCTGACTCTTTGGCAAA
Source organism: Octopus bimaculoides (assembly GCF_001194135.2). Classification (NCBI taxonomy): domain Eukaryota; kingdom Metazoa; phylum Mollusca; class Cephalopoda; order Octopoda; family Octopodidae; genus Octopus; species Octopus bimaculoides. Next base: position 76,560,598 of record NC_068986.1, on the reverse strand, counting down.
GTAGGTCAAAACACTAATTTAATATCAATATATTTAATGCAACATTCTGAGTTCAAATTCCGCCAAGGCCAACTTTGCCTTTCATCCTATTGAGGTCAATAAAATAAGTATGATTTGAGCAGTGGGGTCGATGTAATCGACTTCCAACTCCCCTGAAGTTGCTGGCCTTCTGCCAAAATTTGAAACAAAAATATTTAACACAATGTTGCATGGCAGTAAGACATGAGCTTTGAAAGCCGAAGATTTAAGAAAACTAGAAAGGAATGAAGTAAGTTTGCTCTGCTGGATGTGTAATACTAGTGTGCATGAATGATAGGAATACAAATGAGCTGTGAGAAAAATAGAATTTGAGGAATCAGAAGTAGTGTGCAAGAGAGAAGGCTGCATTGATACAAGTACGTAACGTGTATAAAGAAAAGAATATTGATCATTAACTAATACTGTTTTGTTTTTTCTAATTTTTTTTTATACTCCTTTCGTTGAATATTAACTCTAAATTAATAATCGTTTTATTTTCATGATAGTGGTTCTCAGAATAATTTATCCAGTAAACATTTTTTTATATTTCTCTACCAAGCACTGTACATTATTATAAATTTGAAGTCTATGGTTTGTTGACGAGATCTATTAGTACTAAAAGCTGGCTCAGAATTGCCTCCCATGCTTGTTGAAAGAGGTAAAACAATGTCAATGATTAATATTTTTTCTTCACCACTTAGGTCAACGAGCAAGCATCTGAAACGGTTGACCAACATGCTAGAAATAGCAAGCAAATTTTCCTCAAATTACATCCCATCATCTTCAGAAAAGGAGCTACTGTATTACACAGTCCTTTATACATTGTCAAGAACAATTATGATAATTCTTTATGACGACTAAAAACAGTCCTCCATACTCTACCACCATGTCAAAGACCATGGAGACACCTTGGGTCAACTTGATGTCAGCATTTTATCCAAGCACCCGAAGGACCCAACACTCAAACAAATACAGAAGTACGTCCTCATAAATGAAACATCTCCAGTACTAAATAGGTAATATACATAGAAGGTAGTCATATCCCAATATGCACAGTTTATATATACACAGTTGTTAGTAGGCTATTATATAGATAACAAACACACACGTGTGTGTGTATGTATGTAGGATATGTAGATAAACAGATAGATAGGTACATGGGTAATAAGGAGAGACAAGTACACCCCCACACACAAATAACTAGTACTAGTTAGTGTCAACACTTATTTATGATGAGGATAATAATTTAATAAGCAGTACATTGTGTCTGTCTACTAACCTAAAATAAAATATATATGAATGGTTAGAATTAGGACATGTTGTCAGGTGAACAACTGACCAAAATGCCACGAGATCACTTGTTACTACATTAAACATAGTTTTGTACGACCAAGGGACATAACTGCTTCTTCAGTTTCCTTCACTGAACAAACAGAACCTCCAATTCTACCTCCAAGTTGAGTAGTTAGTGAATGCAAAAGGCCTCTTGTTGAGTAACGGTTTGTAAAAGAGCTGATACACCAAATATGTGCCGTTTAGTTACATCTCCATTTTCCAATTTACTCTATAGTTATGTGACATTGTATCTAATATCACAGTTTTTCCAATCAAAATTATTTCCCTTTATTTCTGCAATTTCAACATGTGATCTTTCATCTTTTGTTTTAGTCATTGGACTACAGCCATGCTAGAATATCACCTTGAGGGGTTTAGTCGAACAAATTGACCCAAGTGCTTATTTCTTTTTAAGCCTGGTACTCACTATATCGATCTTTTTTGACAACTGCTGATTTAAACAAAGAGAAACTGGTTGTCAAGCGGTAATGGACGGACACACAGACACGCACACATACACATATATGACGGGCTTCTTTCAATATCCATCCTTAAAAATCCACCCATAGGGCTTTGGTGGGTACAGGACTATAGTAAAAGACATTTGCCCGAGGTTCTACACAGTGGGACTGAATCCAGAACTAGATGATTTAGAAGCAAACTTCTGACCAATACACTCAAAATAATATTGGTCATGGATCTTTTTTAAAACGGGGGCCACACTTTTCATTAACGAAACACTTTGAAACTTGGAACACTGGTAGAATGTGTCATATAAAACATCTTTTTCTCTTAGTCTTCTTTTTAAAAAAAGAAATCCATAAATTATTCCATGTTAAAGTTGTCGTATTTCTGTAATTTCAACCAATCACTGACGTCCATTCAGCCGATATACATTAAGTGCCGACTACATAAACAAACGATTCTGAAACAATTAACCCTAACCCTAACCCTAGGGTTAGAGTTAGGGTTAGGGTTAAAGCAAATTTAAAATGAAAAAAGCAAATAAAACGAAGAATCGTTTGTTTATGTAGTCGGCACTTAATTATATCGGCTGAATGGACGTCAGTGATTGGTTGAAATTATCGAAATAAGACAATTTTTTACATGAAATAAATTCGAATACAAAAATATTTTTCTGTTCTATAACACAAAATAGATAAGTATACTAAGTTTGAAAGTCTTTCGGTACCAAAAGCACTACGTAAAACATTAATGAAAAATGTGGCCCCCGTTTTAAAAAAGATCCTTGGTCATTGACTAATACTGTTTTGTTTTTTCTAATTTTTTTTATACGCCTTTCGTTGACTATATTAACTCTAAATTGATTATAGTTTTATTTTCATGCTGATGGTTCTCTGAATAATTTATCCAGTAAACATTTTTTTTATATTTCTATACCAAGCAGTGTACATTATTATAAATTTGAAGTCTATAGTTTGTTGACGAGATCTAATAATGCTAAAGCTAGCTCAGAATTGTCTCCCGTGCTTGTTGAAATAGTGAAAACAATGTCAATGATTAATATTTTTTCTTCACCACTTAAATATCTCTAATTAACTTTTTAATACTCATTGTATTAAATATACTAATTACTGACTTCACTATGTCTACAATTGCGCAAAAGCACACATATACACAGAGACTTAACACACGCGCACACACACACACTTTACATAAAAGTTCACATACAGACCACAGAACGTTGAAGCAACAGAAGTAAAGAAAAATAACCGCGTGCTGGACAAGCTGTCAAAATAAAACCAAACTGTCAACGCCCTTCACCAAAACATAAGTGGTTTATGCAATGTAGCAGCAAACTGCGTCGTAGATTCGGCTTGGTGTTGTTGTGGGTGGTGATGGTGGTGACGTTGACGTAGCACGGATCGGCGGTATTCCAATCAAAACCATCGCATCATTTCTCTATGAGGAGGGAACCCGGTCACATTACTGAGGTTTAAAAGGGTCAACCTTTTAAAGACGGCATTCTGTGGTATGATGGAATTTGGATGTTGTTTTGTAACAGATCTAACGCCTACATTTGGCTACACTATCCCGTGTAACTGTCCAAAAGTGCGCGAGGATTATTGGTTTAAGGGAGATAACCCCCGTTAACTAACTCCAAACTGACAGGTCTTTGTGTAACTACATTTACACAAAGTCAACAAGCGAGCGTCTGAAACGGATGACCAACATGCTAGAAATAGCAAGCAAATTTTCCTCGAATCTTCAGAAAAGGAACAACTGTATTACGCAGTCCTTTATACATTGTCAAGAACAGTTATGATAATCCTTTATGACGACTAAATACAGTCCTCCATACTCTACCACCATGTCAAAGACCAACATGGAGGCACCCTGGGTCAATTTGACACCCACATTTTATCCAAGCACCCGAAGGACCCAACACTGAGACAAATACAGGAGTATGTCCTCATAAATGAAACATCTCCAGTACTAAATAGGAAATATACGTAGAAGGTAGTCATTCCCCCAATACCCACAGTTTATATATACACACGTAGAGTTGTTAGTAGGCTGTTATACAGACACACAAACACACACACACATGTGGATGGGGTGGGGGTAAATGGACAGGTACATAGGTAATACGGACAGACAAGCACACACATTCACAAATGAAGACCGAAACATGACTATATACACACGCACACAAGGACACATATGGAGACACACCTCCATACATAAGACACACGTACATAGTCACACAAACTCATACACTCAAACATGCACACACAAGGAGACAGAGGTACACATACAAACACACAAACATGAACACACAAACACATGAATATGCAGAATACATACGTACACACGCGCATACATACATGCATATGCATGCATGCATGCACACATAGCTGTTTTACACATGCACACTGACGTACACATGCGCACAAACAAACTAAAAGAACGCAGCTCTGATAACGGACAGTCAACGACTACTGAAAAGGTCGCAAGACACAACGAAAATTTCAGAAAAAAAAAAAAAAAGTAAATGAGTGAAAATCGAACTGTTGAGTGTGTTAAATAATAAGGCAATAAAAGAGAATAACTCTCCCCAGACACAATAAAATAATAATAATCTTTTATACTGAAGGCCTAGAATTTGGAGGATGGGGTTAGTCGATTACATCGACCCCAGTACTTATTTTATTGACCCCGAAAAATGAAAGGCAAAGTCAACTTCGGTAGAATTTTAACACAGAACGTAAAGCCAGAAAGAAACCATTTATATATACACACGTAGAGTTGTTAGTAGGCTGTTACACAAACACACACAGGTGTGGATGGGGTGGGGCATGTAAAGCATTTTATCCGGTATGCTAGCGATTCTACTACGTCGCAGCTTTGTTGTTGTAGAACAGTGGTTCCCAACCTGTGGTCCGCAAAGGTAGTACTGGGGGTCCGTGAACTAAATTCAAAATTTCATATATATATATATATATATATATTATTTTGCTTAAAAGAGTTCCAACACTGTCTGTTTTTTATGTTTTATTTATATTCCTGCAGAACTAATGTGGGGTATAGAATATGGAATATACAATATATTATAATATACAATATAAAATAAAAATGGATGGCACCATGAAAGAAAGTATTGAATGTAGATGAAATATTGAGTGTTCAATATAAAGGATCAAATATATAAATATAAATATATATATATATAAAGGCGACTCGAGTTTCAGGGCTATTTCCCTTCGTCATGGCCGGTATGACAGACTTTAACAGACTGTGTGTGTGTATATATATATATATATATATATATATATATATGAGCATATTAAAAGCGGTCCGTGGGAAAACTAGTTGGGAAAAGAAGAAGTTCTTTGATTAGTCAGAGGGACATGAAGAAGGGGACATCACATAACTTGTGAGGAGATTTCCATAAAAGATGAGAAGGAAGAAATGGAAAAGACAGTGAAATGCGAAAGAAGTTTACATAGTGTATCACATACTTATGTGATAACATGAATTGTGCAGTCCTCCTGATACAAGAGAAACTCCAGATAGGACCAGTCAAGGAACTCTACAAATCCAAGATTACCCTGACCACCAAAGGCACGAGCCTTCTTGCATACTCTCCAATCTACAGGCGCATACTTAGCGTAGGGTCATTAACTCGAACCGTTTTTGTTACAGTCACCCGTCTTTTCACAAATTCACAGGAAGGTGACACTTTCCTCTCCGTCCTCATTTTTACTTTCCAAGTACAACCTTAAAAAGATGATGATAGCTTAACCGAAGAAGGAAGGGTGTCTTTCCTCAATCTTTTCAGCCTTGTCCACCACACGATCTCTTTCGCCATAGGCACTAGACATAGGAGCACCGCCTGCCCTGACGTGTTAAAAAAAGGGTCATAGAGCAATCCTCGTGATGGATTCAGCCGATAATAATGGTTTCATAATTTGGCACGCAGCCAGCAAGTTCGAGGGAGGGGTAAGTTAATTACATCAACCTCAACTGCTATTTATTTTATCGATCTCGAAAGGATGAAAGGTAAAAATCGACCTCGGCGGAATATGAATTCAGGGCGTAAGACGGACGAAATGCCACTAAGCAAGCTGTCTGGCGCTAACGATTCTGCCAGCTCGCCGTCCTAATAATAACCCTAATAATAATAATGATAATAATTATTATCATTATTATTATTATTATGATAATATTTTAAAAGGATTGACGTAACTTCACAAAAGTAACAATACGAATAGTGCCATGCGATTACAATAGATATTTTATTGGTTGAAGGATATTTCGGCAGCAAGCCTGTCTTTGTCGAGTTCAAAATGGAAAGTTATAAAAATTCAAAATTATAGAAACTCAAATCCAGACATGAACGAGAGCAATCAACATCCACGCGTTGATGGAATGACATCATTAGTTTTACAACTGGCAAAAAGAAAGAAAAAAAAAACAGGAAAAAAAGAAAACGAAAAATAATATTTAATAAACATGCCGCTACGCTCTGAGTTCAAATTCCGCCGAGGTCTACTTTGCCTTTCATCCTTTCGGGGTCGATTAAATAAGTACCAGTTACCCACTGGGTCGATATAATCGCCTTAATCCGTTTACCTGTCCTTGTTTGTCCCCTCTGTGTGTAGCCCCTTGTGGGCAGTAAAGAAATAAATAAGTCTGTGTAAATTTAATAAAATTCTGTCATTTTATTCATTCCTCCAGGGCGTGATGGTAATAACCCGCAAACACATTTCTCCTCATGCATTTTAAGTACTGAAAGCGTAGCAGATTCAGAATATTTTTTGAGAATATGCACCTACAAGTCTTTTTCAAAATTGCAGCCGTTTGACGTAAAATGTTCGCCAAGTTCTGCCGAACTACCGTTATTGTGCCTGACGTCATTCATATCTGTGCCCATTGAATCTTTTGTTCTGTTATACAACCAACATAAATCAAGTTGTCTTTCGTGCATTCTGTCGCGTACACGAAAGGGGAATCTCTACCTACATGTCCCACCTTCTTTATAAATCTTAACATTTCTGTTACGATTCCTGATGGAATACACTTGACTCATGTTGTTGCACAATGAACAGGGCTTACTTCTCTTGCGGCTGTTTTTCAAGGTACAGCGTGCAGATATTCCAATGTTAGTTTTCTTGGAATCAAAAGTAAAGGTTAATAGTTCTTTTATATTTCTATTCCGTCTAAAAGCTACAATAGGTGGCTGAGGAAATATTTGTTTGAAACGAGGATATTTTCCGCAACATGCTGGTAACTTTCATGCAACAATTTTGAAATGCCAGCGAAATTTCGGTGCCAGTTAATCACCAAAGGAATTCTGTCACATATTGTACTGTGTTTGCTAAAATTATGCGTGAAGGTTTGACTTACTTTGCTA
>NC_068986.1:76551992-76552917 GCF_001194135.2 Octopus bimaculoides | reverse complement strand
AATTTGAACTCAGAACGCAGCGACAGACGAAATATCGCTAAGCATTTCGCCACCTTAATAATAATAATAATCCTTTCTATTGGAGGCACAAAGCCTCAAATTTGTTGGGAGGGGACTAGTCGATCACATGGACCCAGTTTTTCACTGATACTTAATTTATCGACCCCGAAAGATTGAAAGGTAAAGTCGACCCCGGCGGAATTTGAACTCAGAATGTAAATGCGGACGAAATACCGCTAAGCATTTTGCTCAGCGTGCTAATGATTGAGCTAGGATAAACCAGGATGCTGACTGTCTTCTCGATTAAAGCTGACCTGGGACTAAACATCAATCAATCCATTTTTCCTTGACTCCAATAAAAAAATTTAAAAAATAATAAATGAGAAACGCCTGATCCGCAAGACGTAGCAGCCAAATCTCCCCTTGTCACCTCTACCTAATAGGAGCATCGGATTATGTGGTCCTCTGTTCAATGAACATAGGAAATCGATGAGATGGTTACAGCTGGGATGGCTTTGGTCGTAGGACTTGCTTGAACAGACCTGATTTGGAACTATAACAGCAACTACTATTTTAATTTTCTTTTACCTCTAATTGTTTAAAGCTATCACAATCATGGCTAAACTGGAGCACAGCCAAGTCTTAAATACAATGAAAGTACTTTTACTATATTTCTTTCTCTACTACTTGTAGTAATTTTCCACACTTCTTATGGAAAAGGAGGAACAAGGAAAGAAAGAGAAAAGAAAAAGGAAAAGAACACATCAATTCAACACCAAGTGCCTCAATTGGTCGCACACCACAAGGTTCAATAGACTTTAACTCGAAATTAGTCTTGCTCAAACAGACCTGTCTAAGTAATTAGAGACGTTCCAGCCAAGACTACTTTGTCTTTTTTTTTATTATTTTTTTTTTTTTTTTTTTT
>NC_068986.1:76540171-76551789 GCF_001194135.2 Octopus bimaculoides | reverse complement strand
CCCCCCTCCCCCACGACCCCAACTAACTTCACTCACTTTTCAAATCGACGAGGGAACTTGACCTGTTTGAAATAGCAACCAAATATTCCTTGACTCAGGCCCACGGTATAAAATAGAAAAGGAGTCAGTGGGGTGTAGTCTTAGAAGCCATATCTCCTTCAAATCTCACACACACACCAGCTTAGAAAACGACACATTAGATAATGAATGTGGTCCTGGGACGTCTTTAACCATAGGTCTGCTTATTTGGGCTGAACAACAACCTTACAGTTAGCATTGTTGATATGCTAAAATGGTAGACATTCTTGAAGTTTTTCCCCCCTTTCTTTCGTCGTTGTTTGACTGTGTGGAGAAGGATTTCATAAATAAGATAGACTAGCGAGACAGTCATTCAGACAGTAGGGTATTATTTGAGGGAGATTTGGTTACCAAAGCCTCGAGTCGATCAAAGCTTTGTGAGAGAAATTTAACAGACTGTATGAAAGTTACGATGGGGTGAGTAGACTTAATCTGTTGCTCAGTTTGACACTGGGTAACAGATTAAAGCACCTAGCACTTGGGTGCTTTTAGCAGAGAACACTTTGTTGCGGGTATTCATACCAAATCTCCTGTCTGAGGTTAACTTCCTCCGATGCTACTTTAGTGTGTGATCTACAACTTAAAGGGCAATTACTTTAGGTTACTTTTTAGTTTTACTTTGTGCAGTGCTAATTTGGTGCATGTTCTACGTGAGCAAATTTGCTTTGGTGTGTGATCTATGTGTTTGTAATAATTCGACCGTGCGAACCAAAGGACATGGCGACGTAGACGGAAAAGGCTCGCTTTTACCATGTCGCACACAAAATAAGATATATAAGATAGAAGGCTCGTCGTGAGAGGTACGAGCCATAGTTCCAGTAAAAGAACTTAGGACAAACACAACCGTCAGATATATAATGAGAGTAAGTTTATTAACATAGTGAAATTGTTTGTGTCTGTGTGCGTGCATGCGACATATATAAACACAGTAGATAAGTCAGGCCTTCGTGTACAAGAGAATGTATACAACAATGTGAAGTAACGGACAGTCGTATAAGCAATAGTGTGTGTACAATATGTGAGAGTACAAGTGTGCGTGTGAATGAGAGGAACACAGAACATAGAAAGAGTGTCTGTAACATAGACTACAAGTCTCAAACACTGAGATAGAGAAATACCAGTTCGTATTAGAGTTACACAAGGAGATAGAATGTTCATACGCAAGAAGTTGTGGCCAAGTAGCAGAGCTATGGTATCACAATATGTGTGTTGAGCGTCGAATGCTGTGGCTGTTTACCTGATACGGAATATTCTCGCTGGTTAGTCCTGACTGTTGCTCGTGGTGGAAACAATCCACTCAAACAGTGTCGATATAAAACCGAGTGTGTTGATATTGGTGTGTACCTGGTGGTGGGGTTGCGCACGACATTGTGGTAGACAGTACATAGGTGGTGAAGACGTCGGCGCTGGAACTAGCTGTGTTCTGTATGTGTGGTCAGTGACCAGACCTGTGAGAGATCTGGAATCGAAGAAAACTACCGTCGTTCGATCGGGCTTATTTATAGCTGAAATAGAGCTCACCGGAAACCCAGAAAAACTCTCTCTCACGTGACCTTATCTGAAGGCCATGATTGGACGTAATTAGCAAGCAGAACATGGGGACAATTGCCGCGCAAATAAGAACCAATCAGGATGGTGGACAGAAAGGTCCAAGCAGCCGAAGGCTAGATGTTAGCAGCTTCGTTATCATTTGTGATTGAATGCCCGAGAGAGAGGTTTCACTACATGTTTATTTTAATTATTATATTATTTATTCTTGGTTTCTTATTATTATTTACTATGACATAAATAAAAGATCGTTTTATTACCTCCGCCTTAGCGAAGGCATTGTTTTCGGACGTATTTGTTTGTTTGTCCGTAGACAAGATATCTCAAGAACCGTAGGATGGATTCGGATGAAACTTTCAGGAATGTTTGACCTCGTGACTGGCACGAACTGATTAAATTTTGGGATCGATCCAGTACCGGACACGGGTTCTGGATTATTTTTTCAGTCAAACGCTTTAGTTTGACCCACTCTTCTTCATCTGTAGTCAACAGAAATAATCATGGTGAGATTGGAAAGTTCTTTAGTTCACTTCTCTCATCTTTTCCAAAATATTAAATTTCAAATCCAACCAGGTTCTTTCATTTGCTTGAATATTGGTTCCAGTGTTTGGATCAACATAATGTCATAGGTTGTTGACAGTAGAGTGGCGAAAATTTAGACGATTTAGGCTGGAGTATGCTGGCCAGTCGTCGGAATGAATAACCGAATTTTCTGTAACTTCTCTTTGGATTATGGGTTCAAGTGTTTCACGATTTCTTTTTGGTGCATAAAAATAACGGCAATCTGCACTTTTCTTCAATCCAAAGACCCGGGGTCCAAAATGCGTCTTCCATGGTTTCTGTTGTTTTCTAATTCAGCTTCGCTATCAGTTGAATCAGGGATTCTGCCTCTATAGTAATTTCGGTGTCCTACAAACCGAGCTCTATCGATTTGCAGGGGCTCTTCTTCAGTTCCTGTCATTTTCCCACGATTGTTAACAGAAACAATTTGTAAACAAATTTCACGACACATGTTGAACCAATCACATACTGATTCGGTACATCTACCAGTTAACTGATGCACCTTATCTTAAGAGACACCATGAATAAAATTTTTAAAATAAGTCTAAAATTTAACAGAGAGAAAGATTGCAATGGATTTTGATATTTAAATCAGTATAATAGAAAATAAAACATTTCTGGTACAGATAGACCTATAGGAATCTTGCAGGCGTGAAATTGATTCGATCCACTATACCCAAATTTGAATTAACACTGCGTCAGAACTTTTCCCACAGTGGAACAACGGTTTTGATCTGACAGCAGTTAGATATGTCCCAGACGCCTTTAGCTAGGCCGAAGCGGTGTCTCCACCACTTGACTCTTCTGACCTCTTCTACTCCATCAAATATAGAATAGAGATAACAAGACCGCCAGCTAAATGCGTTGCACTCACTATCCTTCTAGATAGCTATAAAAACAGGAGACCCCAAGCCAAAAGTTCAGTGGTCACTTGGCGACAACGGAGCGAAGCAATTCGTGACAACTCAGGCAGTTAGGGAATGGACATCTACAGATATAGTCACAAGCAGGCAGCCCCTAAAAGACAAACGACTAGAGGGAGAAAGAAGTTTACTGTCAGCCACTGTGAGACAACGTCGCACACCTTATAACTATTACGAGATCGCATCCTTTTCTCTTTAACACTACAATCTCTCTCTATATATAAATACTACTATGAGAAAGTGTACATACCTATACAGGCCAAAAAAATTAACTTTCTTTACCTTACATGTTTTAAGAACTGCATTATACGATTACACTAACCTACCCATCGTGGTATGGCAACTATGCAAATAACGGTAAATAAATATTTCTATAAGTTTATCTGAATAAGTCATGCAATGTGTCTTTTTTCTTTTCTTTTCTTTTTTTTTTACAATTAAGTATGGTGTAATTTTAATGGAGATTTGGCTGCTATTTCTAACAGATCTATCGACCACATAGCGAATTCCCTCACGGTGCCTTTCTGAGGCCACATACAGGTGTTGTTTAGCACTTGACCCAAACATTAAAATTTAAGAGAGGCTTGTTATTTAACAGAGGATCCCGTCTGAAACTGTAGTCACTACTTCCGCTCGTATCACATCTCACTCCTCTTTGGTTAGATTTACCATCCCATCAATTAAGTTCTAGTGTCTAGCCTTATATATGTCAGCGATGAAGTTGGCACTTGAGTCACACTTCCACTACAATTTAGTTGAAACAGAGGAAGGAGAGAACTGACAAAATAAGATCAAATACATCTTCATACTATAACTGTAAATATTAAATATCTATATTGTAAACATTAAAGAAAGAGATAGACAGATAGAAAGCAACTGACTGATCGTTTCTTAATCACACCACACGCACTAAATCATACGTAATTTACAAGAAAAGCAGTTCAGTTACCACACTTCCTTTCGTTGCAAATACAGGACACAAACAACTATTTCTTTATCTCTAGCCACTCCTCCTCTATATAAATATATTATACAGAAGCAATCTAGAAAATTCTGAATTGTGTGCTGATGTATCAAAACAAACGTATGTGAGTGTATTGCTTTGAGTGCAACTGGTAACATGGAAACCAGTACTACCTATTACATAATCACGTCGACCATGACAAAACCGTACCCCACCAAACTAGACTGTAAAGAGGGTTGCTAGAAACCCAGCAAGACAAAAACAAGTCCTATCAAAGGAGATGTAAAATCATTTGGCAAGTCAACGACGGTGTAGCAATAGCACAAGGAGGTGAAAGGGAAAGAGATAGAACAAGGAGGTGAAGCGGAAGAGATAGAACTGCTTGAGTTTCCCAAAGTAGTTTCAAAGTACTATAAGTCTACTTTAAAACTACCTTGGGATTGAAGGTATCCTATTTCTTGTCCAAACATCTGCCTGGGAGAGGGGTAGACAAGCCCCCAGTATTGGAGGCAGCGATCACGATTCTGGATGACTATAGTGCTACATCCTCTTTGCTGCTGCTTTTTAAAAATTAGTCATCAGAGGATCCACAATTGAAGAAAATGGTCAACATTGATCTCTGTAGGCAGCCATAAGCAATGCATACATACACACACAAATGCATGCATGTATACATACACATGCATGCTTATATATATATAATATGAAGGAGATGTACCCAGTGGCTAGGAGCTTACTAAACGTCAAGTAAAATCTACACAAGTGGGTGGACAAATGAAAGAAAAAGGCACTTGACACATTTAGTTGGAGTTACATGTATTATTTAAAACACTTTCATTTAACAAAACTTTCTGAACTGATTTGGTAATCTAAGTCTGAAAGACATGGGTTTCTGTTAGAGGCCTGCAAAACTTTGAGTCACATGGAACCGAATCAAACTGTTCTAAATAATAATAATCCTTTCTACTAAAGGTGCAAGGCCTGAAATTTCAGGGGAGGGGACTAATCAATTACACTGGCCCCAGTGTTTCACTGGTACTTAATTTATCAACCCCAAAAGGTTGAAAGGTAAAGTTGACATCAGCAGAATTTGAACCCAGAGCATAGTGAGAGGCAAAATACTGCTAAGCATTTCGTCTAGTATGCTAATGATTCTGCCAGCTCACCGCCTTAATAATAGTAATAATAATAACGATAATAATAATAATTTGGCTAGAAGGGCAGCAATTTCAGGGGAGGGGATGAGTCGATTACATTGACTCCAGTGTTCAACTGGTACTTAATTTATCAACCCCAAAATGATGAAAGGCAAAGCTGACCTCGGCAGAATTTGAACCCAGAACATAGCGACAGGCGAAATACCACTAAGCATTTCGTCCAGTGTGCTAATGATTCTGCCAGCTCGTCACCTTCTAATAATAATAATAGAAGGGATGTCAGAAACCTTTAGATAAGCTCCCAGGAGAATCGTGTCTCAGAGAAATCCAAAAGATTGTACCGACAAGTACTGCCCACATCCTTAGAAAAACCCTACCCATTTAAATGTCTGTGTTGCATTACATAAAGATGTTTCGCTACTTCCCCTCCCCAAGCTTTCAGTCATACTGTAACATCGCTTATCCTTCACTTGCCCCAGGATGTTGAGTGTGTCTCGGCAAGTAACTGCAACAAACATGCACGATGAATTCAGTTGACAGCCAGATCCGCCCCACACTCAACAGCAGGTGTTTGACATAAACTCACATGTCAGCAATGCTCAGGCACTGGACGAGTGCATGCAGGACCATCTTGTTGTCCTGTATGCATCTTGGACATGCTTGGCTGATAGCTCTTCCATGCCTGTAAAGTTTATCTTGAACAGGCAAAGCTCCCCAGTAGCACTGCCAGGCCAGAGATTTTGGGAAATTATCCATATAGTGAAGAAGTGAGAATTGGAGGGATAAACAGAAGTTGAGATGGGAGATACATTAAGAAGCTCAATTGACCTTGGTTTTAGCAAGCATATTTTAGTGCTAAGGAAACTTTTGAATGTATACATAAAATCATTTTTAAACAGCTATTTCCCAATCACATGGTTCCAAGTTTAGTCCCACTACTATGTGGCACCTTGGGCAAGTGTCTCCTACTATAGCTTCAGGCTGACCAAAACCTTCTGAGTGGATTTGGTAGATGGAAACTGAAAGAAGCCCATCATATATATATATGTGTGTGTGTGTGTGTGTGTGTGTGTGTGCGCATCTTTATGTCTAGGTTTGTCCCCCTGCCACTACTTGACCAGTACTGGTGTGTTTACATCCCCATAACTTAGCAATTTAGTGAAAGGGACCAATAGAAAAAGTACCAGACTTCAAAAAATAAGTACCAGAGTCAATACATTTGACTAAAAATTTTTCAAGGTGGTGCCCAAGCATGGCTGCTGTCTAATGACTGAAAGAAGTAAAAGATAATATATATATATGTACATATATATCCAAAATTAGGGAATAGAGAAGATAAAATCCAGGCTACATATGTTTCATAGCAAGCAGAACTTCAGAAGTAATAATTATCCAAACAAGAAGTAATCCACTAGCTACTTATCAGGCCAAAGATACCTTAATCAAAAGAAGTTTACATTGTTGTCAAGGGATCTCATATTGACTTGCAGTTTAAAATTGTACAAAAAACAAAAAGACAGAGACAGATGCGGGAACAACAAATAAGGTAAACTAGTTTGATACTTAGAAAAAATGGAAGAGTCTGACATCTCAAGCCTATGCTCTTCTACAGAAAGGAATCATCATCATCATCATCATCGTCGTCGTTTAACGTCCGCTTTCCATGTTAGCATGGGTTGGACGATTTGACTGAGGACTGGTGAAACCGGATGGCTACACCAGGCTCCAATCTGATTTGGCAGAGTTTCTACAGCTGGATGCCCTTCCTAACGCCAACCACTCCGAGAGTGTAGTAGGTGCTTTTACGTGCCACCGGTACGAAGGCCAGTCAGGCGGTACTGGCAATGGCCACGCTCAAAATGGTGTATTTTACGTGCCACCTGCACAGGAGCCAGTTCGGCGGCACTGGCAATGATTTCGCTCGAATGTCTTTATACGTAACATCTGGCACAAGTGCCAGGAAGGCGATGCTGGGCACAGGTGCCATCGACGGTTTCGCTTGAAGAGAGAAAACAGTGAGAGGGGAGAAAAAAACAGCGAGAGAAAAAAACTTATCTGAATTAACAGTTACATATACATAATTTTTAAGCAGCGTAAGAAAGGACAGTGTAGCTTGAATTCAAGTACCTATTACATAAATCTAAATATTTAAATACTGCAGTACAATATAGTTTACATCTTACTGCATTTACAATACAACATAATTTGCAATTCCACTATTTTTACAGAACCATTTAGCTTCCAATTTTACTGTGTCCATCAGCCTCTGCACCAACACTGGATGAATAATTTCTTTTTTTGGAAAATCAATATTATTGCTAAAATAGAATGTCAACTTCATTAACCTTAGTAAATTACAGGGATTTATACATGCCAATAAAGAGCATTTATTAGGCTACTGAATCTACCTGCTAGAAATAGTAGCTAAATCACTCTCAAATCACATCCTACCATGTTAAATAAGAAAAGGACACATTGGATAATGTAGTTCTAGTCTGCTCAGTTACTCATCTCTTTTTCCCGTCAGGGTCCACATTAACCACTTTGTTCAGTCCCACTCAATCAGTATTTACCTGGACAAAACAACTCTCACGTATATATTATATTTTCTACCAGGAGAGAAATGCAAAATCAAACAAGAACTCCAAATGCTGAAGTACCATACAAAAATGCCATAGAACACTCAGCTCAGTTTACTACTGACTATCTTGCACCAACACAATCCTTTTTTTTTTCTTTTTTTTTATAGAAAAGATAGAGCCTAACACCTTTAATAAGGCCTCTCAGAATGGTGGATGGAAGGTATCCTCAAACTGGAAGCCAAGTCCAAATGCTTAGATCAGAGTAGACTCAGGTAAAAGTACCCAAGGTGCCATGTCTACCGTGCATGTAAGCCATGGCAGGATTTGAACTCAGGGTGCAAGAACCAGAGCAAATACCACAAGTCATCGAGTTTGACACTCTTACAGTTTTTCTTGACCCTGAAATGATGAAAGGCGAAGATGACTTTGGTAAGATTTGAACAAGTTCATGGAAACATTCTGTCTAACATTATAACCACTCAGCGAATTTGCCACAGGTTCAATATAGTCATTCATCCTACTAGAAATAGTAAACAAATCTCCCTCAAATGATATTATACCATTTTAAATAAGGAAAAGAAACAGTTAATAATGTAGTCCTATCCCAATATGGCATCAGCTTCTGACTGAGGTCAATAAAGGAATAAAAGAAAAAAACAGAAAAGATGGTCATACCAGGAATGATTTTGAAAATAAGTTATCGTCATCAGAGCTGGCCTACAATACACAGTAACAAAAACTTATTTGTAGGTTAACAATAGATTGAGGTTAAAGTAACTCCAGTACTGTCTGTGTGTACATTAGAGACTAACACACCTACAGATTCAACAGAATTTATCTGGGATACAAATATTTTCAGACAGATATAATTTGTCAAGACAATAGTGTGTGTGTGTGTGTTTGGCAAACAAAGGTGTGAATGTGAGTGAACATATGTACATATGTATTCATTTTACGTTTCTAGGCATGGGACAGGATATGTATATACACATACACACACACTCGTATGTCTATGTATTACCTATCATATGATAGATAACTTCAAGAATTTTTTTTTCTTGCCATAAGTAATATAGCATACCTACAATCAATATAATTCAACTTTTATCAAATTCCTTGGTACATGTACAAAATGATGAAATCAATACTAATTTTCTAAAAGAAAAATATTTATTACTTTAAAATAAAATTAAACAAATTTCTCATTTATTTACAATAAATACATAAATGTTTCAGTCATTAGAATGCATCCATGCCTTGATGAGTTTAGTCAAACAAATCAACTGCATTAGTTATGTTTTTACAATCTAGTACTTAATATACCAGTCTTCTTTGTTGAACTACCAACTTACAGGGACATAAACATACCAGCATTGGTTGCCAAGTGGAGGGGGGACAAACAAGCACAAACAGATATGTATTCATTACAGGCTTCTTTCAATTTCCATCTGCCAAATTCACTCAGAAGATATTAGTCAACGCAGGGCTATAGAAGAAAACACTTGAAGGTACCACACAGTGGGACTGAATCCTGAACCATGTGGTTGGGAAGCAAGAGGACCATAGATCAGGAAAAGGATGCAGTCATATATCTGTCGATAAACTGTATTTTGTGTGTGTGTGTGTGTGTGTGTGTGTGTGTGTGTGTGTGTGTGTGTGTGTGTGTGTGTGTGTGTGTGTGTCTCTCTCTCTCTCTTGGTATGTATATGAGAGAGAGAGAGAGAGAGAGATGAGCTTCAGATGTGCCCATTATACAGGGTGGCCACAAAGCCTGGGTACATGGAGTAAATAAAATCATAACATAATTAGATATAAGAAATAATAATTATGTGTTAAGTATGTGTTAATCCCCATGTACCCAAACTTTGTGGACACCCTGTAGAAAACACTTAGTAGTGTTCAAATGATTTGAATTTACACTCCAGAATCATTAATGAGAACTTAGTCTGCAGGATAAAGAGTGGCCTTAATCCAGATTCCAGTCTCTCTACCCTGAAGACTGAGGTCAGATTTACTGTAGTATTTATATGCATCCACTATTGGTTGTATATTCTTGACTTTTTGTGAACTACATCTGCCAACATTATTATGTAATTCTGAGCCCCCAGAAACAGCTGTCAGACCTGTAATACCATACCTTCTCCCCTTAGTTTTCTGTGACATTGTACTCTGAGTAAATCTGTTCTGTTAAAATATAAATATCCATATATTTATCCAGGAATGTTCATCATCTGAATAATTTTGGTCTTTGTTTCTCTCTATTTAAATGTATGTATATTTTGTATATCTAGTCCAAGTCGTTTTATTTGTCTATTTGCATCATTACCTTAGATATCACCAGGACACATTGTTTTTCTACAAACTTGCAATCTTCATAAAAAGTACAACTTCAAGTTTCCTCTAAAAATTAATTTATTGAGCACTCTTATAGACACCTTGCTAAAGAATGCATTTCTTAATGTATTGGGTTTGGATAAATTTATTCATTTCTGTCTAATTTTTTTTAAATTAGCACAAAAAATTATTTTTGTAGCTCTAATCTTTCTCTACAACTTCTGTTTATCGTGTTTGAAACTTGAATTAAGTTTTACTTCTCAAATATATAACAATGGAGTGCAAAGTATAAAAAAATGAGCATTATCAACACCTGCTTCTCTTAGCTTTCAATCAAAGGTTCCAAAACTACCAAAGCCACTTGAGACATTTGTGTCATGTACAGAGGTCATATTTCTAAATGAACTGCACAAAAACAGTTTTCATGTTTCAAGGAGGGGAAATTTTAAAAGTCTACCTCACAAACTCTCCACATTCCAGCCAACTTAGTTCAATGAAAATCAAATGAGCTCATCCATGAGGATCCATGCCAACCCACAAGGGAATTGGACTAGTAGCTGGGATGCTCTCATGATATCATTGCCTGTCACCTTCACCTAGTAGCACTAAAATAAATGGTAAAAAATAAACAATATGCTGTGCTTGAGAAGACCCATCAAGCCAAGTGAAATCATAGCCATGTGGCACGTAAAAATCACCCTTTGAACTTTGGGCCTCACAGAGGCAGTGACAAGTGACTGAGACCTTTGGCGATATACTGGGCTTAAGAAGACCTATCAAGCCAAATGAGATCATAGTCATGGCTGATGCTGGTGTTTTGTAACTGGCACCTGTCCCAGTGGCACATAAAAAGCACCCACTAAACTCTTGACATAGCTGGCATTAGGAAGGGCATCCAGCTGTAGAAACCAGGCCAATTCAGATTGAAACCTTGGTGCAGTTCCTCAGCTTACCAGTTTTTAGGCAAACCGTCCAACCCATGCCAGCATGGAAAACAGACGTTAAATGATGATGATTATGATGATGAACCCAATATTATTGATAAGAGATATATAACTCTGAATAAAGCTGTGACTGTGTTTATTGAACACTCTGCCATACAGTACTGAAGTTTTAAGTTGAAAATTGGAATTCTTATAAAGTTTTAACTTTGATCAGAGCCCTGAAGTTAGATTTGGAGTCATGGAGTCAAAATCAGTAAAAATATAACAACAACGAAACTTCAAATGTAATACAATGCACTAAAATTTCCTATTTGACGGGCTGTTTTTTGGGGGGTTTTTTTGTTTTTTTTTTGCACTGTAAAAGAATCAAATAAAATTTAAATTCTATGAAGGAGGCTCAAGTAAGTGAATTTCTGTTTCTAATACCAATATATTAGTCAATTTGGGGTTTAGATTTTTGTTATTTAACCTTTATTCTATTTAAAAAAAAAAATTTTTTATGTGGAGGCGCAATGGCCCAGTGGTTA
>NC_068986.1:76532889-76540122 GCF_001194135.2 Octopus bimaculoides | reverse complement strand
TATTTTTAAAAAAATTTTTTTTATGTGGAGGCGCAATGGCCCAGTGGTTAGGGCAGCAGACTCGCAGTCATAGAATCACGGTTTCGATTCCAGACCGGGCGTTGTGAGTGTTTATTGAGCGAGAACACCTCAAGCTCCATGAGGCTCCGGCAGGGGATGGTAGCGAACCCTGCTGTACTCTTTCACCACAACTTTCTCTCACTCTTACTTTCTGTTTCTGTTGTGCCTGTACTTCAAAGGGTCAGCCTTGTCACACTGTGTCACGCTGAATATCCCTGAGAACTATGTTAAGAGTACACGTGTCTGTGGAGTGTTCAGCCACTTGCACGTTAATTTCACGAGCAGGCTGTTCCGTTGATTGGGTCAACTGGAACCCTCAACATCATAAGCAACGGAGTGCCAACAACAACAATACAAACTATCTTTTAAGTCTGATATTTATTCTATCGGTCTCTTTTGACAAATCACTAAGTTATGAGGATATAACTAAATCAACACTGATGTCAAGTGGTGGAGGGAGGACAAATACAAATACATACATACATACACACACACACATTATATATATGACTGGTTTCCATACTGTTTCCGTCTACAAATACATTCATAAGGCATTAGCCAGCAAGGACCTCTAGCAGAAGACAGTTGCCCGAGGTGGTGTGCAGTGCAAATGAATCCAAAACCATGTGACTGCAAGGTGAATTTCTTAACCACACACCTATTCTACAGTTTAATTTTTGCTTCATTCAATGTAATGTGTGGGAGGAAGGGGGTGCGGGCATGCATATGTATAACAGTGTAGCAAATAAAAATACCTTGTGGCATTTAAGCGGAGAGTTTTATTCCTTTATGCC
Source organism: Octopus bimaculoides (assembly GCF_001194135.2). Lineage (NCBI taxonomy): Eukaryota > Metazoa > Mollusca > Cephalopoda > Octopoda > Octopodidae > Octopus > Octopus bimaculoides. Next base: position 76,539,268 of record NC_068986.1, on the reverse strand, counting down.
AAAGTGGACTAAGCTACCCAATGAACAGAGATGGATAAAATAATTACCAGGCCAAATATAGAGATTGAGGTAATAATAAACAAAAAATGCTCTTAGAGATCGACATTCCAGCAGGGTTGCACCTTGTATGACTAAAACCAGAAAATATATGCAATAACACACCCAACACCACAGCTGAAATTGTCGGTCATATTTTCTGGGTCATATTTCTTGGGTCATATTTATTATACAGTATTTATAATTTTACAACAATGACTATAAAGTTCATTGTTAGTATATGTCCTGCTGACATAGTACTATTAAACAACATGAGTGAGCATAAAGTTATATTAATACTTCTAAGATTCTACTGTTAATATATACAAACCTTAAATAACTAACATCTGGCCACATTTATCATTTTAATCATCATGAACCTACATTTCTATCCGGGGTGAAAGTTATGTTTATTCAAAATTTATTTGTATTTATTTTCCTTGTGTTTCATTAATTATTATTTTTATTCTATTCCAAATATAAATGGTAGGTTACATAATCTTTGTCATCTTTATTGTTTTATATATACATATATATATATATATATATATATATGAAATCATCATCAAATGATTCATTCCACATATTGACTAACATATATATTCTAGACCAGATATAATTGTGTAAATGTGACATGGCAGCGTCATCAGAAGTTTACTTCCCAAGCATATGGTTTCCAGTTCAGTCCCACTGTGTGACACTTTAGGCAAATGTCTTCCACTACAGATTCCCAACGCTATGGTAGAAGATGGAAACTGAAAAGAACCCCATCGTATCTTTTATCTTTTACTTGCTTCAGTCATTAGTCTGTAGCCATGCCACAGCACTACAGCCTTGAAGAATATTAGTCGAACGAATTGTATCCAGTACTTACTTTTTTTAAGCTTGGTAATTATTCTATCAATTTCTTTTGATGAACTGCCAAGTTATGGGGATGTAAATACATCAATACTGGTTGTCTAGCATTGGTAGAGGACAAATAAAGACACGTATACATGTATATATATATATATACATGCACAACAGGCTTCTTTCAATTTCTGTCTACCAAACATTAACTATCCATGAACTCTGAGTTCAAATCCTGCTGAAGTCAGCTGTGCTTTTCATCCTGCCAAGGCTATAGTAGAAGGCACTTGCCCAAGGTGTCATGCAGTGGGATGAACCAAGAACCATGTGGTTGGAAAGCAAACTTCTTACCACCAAACCATGCCTATGCTTCTGTGTATGTGTGTGTGTGTGTGTGTGTGTGTGTGTGTGTGTGTGTGTGTGTGTGCGCGTGCGTGCGTGCGTGTGTGTGTGTGTGTGTGTGTGTGTGTGCATGTTACTGTCTTCTTGTCTTGACATCATGTGATAGTTGTAAACAAGTATCACCATTAAGCAAGTTATGTCCTTCAATCCAATGTTCCACAAAAATATGTCTAGCCATGGGTTAATATTACCTTGATTGGAAACTGGTGAGGACTGATGACAGAAAGAACAACCAGCTGTAGAAAATCTGCCACAAAGAATTCAATCTACTCTATGCAACCATGGAAAAATGGACATTAAAATAATGATGATATATTCTGGACCACATCCAAAAACAAGGCCACCTGACTAAATAGCATCGGACTACTTAACCAACACATTCCAAAATCTGCTCCACAGATGTGCTGCCTTTCCTACTACTATTACAATATAGCAGTGTCTTCTCCTTGGACCTAGCTGGTCTTGTGCTCCCTCCACCTAATCTTGTGATTCTCAGGGTTTTGTAGCTTAGCATCTCCCTTCACCAAATAGCAGTTTACAAATGCATCCTTCATGTGTTTTGAACAAAAAAAAAAAGGTAAACAACAGATTATTTTAATAGGCACAGTGATACTTCGCAGTACGAGTTTAATTTGTTCCATGACCAAGTTCATTTTACAATTTACTCATTTTACAAATCAATTTTCTCCATTGAAATTAACTAAAATATAATTAATCCATTCCAGCCCCCAAATCTACCCAAAAATAATTTTCTATGGGTTTTAAAACAGAAAAGGTGGAGTTACAAGTAAAATGACAATTATCAAAAGAGAATGCAAAAGAAATATGTAAACTGGTTTTATTAACTGAAGCACCTTAAAGATGGGACGATTTGTACACGAGGAAGATGATAGAGCAAGGAGGAGGAGGATTACTGTTTGGAAGGAGAATCTCCTTCCATTAAGACTTCAGGAAGAACAATTTCTGGCGTTTTCTCTCTCACTTTCCTAAATTTAGGCTTTTTGGACACACTTTCTTCACTTTCTACACTTGCAGGTCGTTTCATTAGAAACATATCAAGAAAAGTCTGTTTTTTTTCTTGCCTTTGAAAATGTTATGAAAATGCGTTAGAGCAGAGTCATTAAATAAAGCAGCTGCACGACCTGTAGATACTTTTTCTAGGTGATTTTTTTTCCTACAAATTCAAAAAGATACTGCCACTTTGCCAACACTGCCTTTATGTCACTCGTAGAGATAGTATTCTCCATTACACTGTTCTCCTCCAGGGAACCAATCTCTTCCACCACGTCAGAATGCTGCTGCTCCTGAAGCTACAGGAGTTCATCTGTTGTCAGTTCCTCTGAGTGTGCCTTGATGGGATCGTTAATATCCCCATCATCAACCTCAAGGCCCATGAACTTGCTAAGAGATATTATCTCTTCAACTACAGGTGTCTCAGGCTCAAACCTTTTGAAGTATCTTTCAGATATGCTGTCAGGCCACAGTTTCCTTCATGCAGAATTCAGTATTTTCCTCATTACACTCTGTCAGGCCATATTAATGATTTTTCAGGCAGTTTACAATGTAGTTCTCCTTCCAAAACTCACGAAAGGTCAGATTTGCATTTTCAGTGACTTCAAAGCACCGACAAAATAGGTGCTTGGTGTACAATTTCATAAAATTAGAAATAATCTGTTGGTCCATGGGCTACAAGATAGGGGTGGTATTTTGTGGAAGGTACAGAATTTTATGAATTTAAATTGGTTCAAGATATCATTTTCGAAATTAGGAGGGTGAGCAGGAGCATTGTCAAGGATGAGAAGGGCCTTGAGAGGAAGACTGTTCTCCAAAAGGTACTTTTTCACTGCTGGTCCAAAGGCAAGGTTGACCTGCTTGGAGAAGAATTGTCTGGTGACCCAGACCTTAACTTTTTTCCCTCTATATGACCTGCAGCTTCTCCTTCAGGATTTTGTGTGACTTCAACACTCATGGGTTTTTGGAATGGTAGACAAGGAGTGACTTAATCTGCAAGTTTCCACTCGCATTGGCACACAGGGCGAGAGTTAGCTTTTCATAAGTTTGTGGCCTAGCATCTTCTCCTCTGAAGTTATGTAGCTTCTTCTGGGAATTTTTTTACCAAAAAGGCCAGTTTCATTACAGTTGAATACCTGTTGAGTGATGTATCCCCCGGCTGTGATAAGCTGATGGAATTCACACATGAAATTTTCAGCTGCCTTCCAGTCAGAACTCACCACTTCTACATATCTGACAACGCTATGAACACCAGTCCTCTTCTTGAAATTATCAAACCAGCCCCGACTGGCCTTAAACACATCTGCTAATGTCTCCTCCATCGATGTTCCAGGATTCAGGAGATCCCCATACAGCACTTGTTCTTTCTTGCAGATGATGGTCTCCGTAATCATATCCCCTGTGAGTTGCTGCTCATTGATCCACAAGAGATGTAATTTTTCCATCCTTTCGTGGACAGATGTGCATTGCTTAGAGAGCCTGGAGACAACCTTTGGCTGTTGTAACAACCTTGATCTCATCCATTTTCTTCAGGATGGTGCAGATCATCGATGTTTCAGCCATATTGACATGCAATGTCCATTACACATCTCTCTTATGCTTATCAATAATTTCCTTCTTCAATTCTATCATAATCAGTTTTTTCTTCTTCTCATCACTGTCCTTTGCACTAACCTTCTTAAGACCCATGGCTAACACAACTAATTATTATAAAATAATAACAAAAAATGGACAAAACTACACAAAAACATTGGGAAAAACACAACAGGGATGCTGCCACAATGAGATAAACACATGAAGTGAGCGAGCAGAGGCTGTGTTTGTTGGCAGATTTCTGCTCGTACTTCAAGACAAAAATTTGCACAAGCCTCGGTGCATGCAGCAAATTACTCAGTCAAAGGTGCACTCGTACTGCAAGGTTCTATTGTATTTGTGAGAATTAGTGCCCATAAGTTAAATTCTTGTGGACATTACTAAAGAACACAAGGACTTATATAATCATATTATATTGGACCTTGGCACATCATTAGTCATGATTCTGCTCTAAGAGGAAATACAATGTCCTACTCATATTTTAATCCCAGTTTTTTGGGGGGTTTTTTTAAATGTATTTAAAATATAAGTACTGTATCTGGTTTGTATATTTTATTTCTAGAAAAATAAAACTCTCTCAATATATAGTACTTACCCCCACTCACCAACCACAATGCCTCCTTGACATCTGCTGAGCTTACAATGCCTCCAAGGGACTTATGTTACCACTCAGTTTAAGAATCACTGACTAAGACTGTTAAAACGGACTCATCTCTTCTCCTCCTCCTCTTGCTACTCATATTGTATTTGTTCCTTCCCTACTCCAGAATCTACATGACTCACTGATCCAATCCTTCTTTCCCAGATCATCCTCCCTCTGTACTTCCCTCCCTGCCCATGTTATTTTCTACAGTCATCAACTTGTAGTGGATCAAAATGAACATTATCAGCTTTGAATAAATAGTCATACAAAGAAGAGTTAAATCAAATATCCTCATTATCACATATAAGTGCAATCTAACATGAGAAGACCATCATCATCATAAACATCATCCTTTAACGTCTGTTTTCCATGCTGGCATGGGTTGGATGGTTTGATCAGAGCTGGCAAGCTGAAGAGCTGCACCAGGTTCCAGTATGATTTGGCTTAGTTTCTACAGCTGGATACCCTTCCTAACACCAGCCACTTTATAACGTGTGGTTTTAACATGGCAGTGGCATGAGCACTTTTATGTAGTACCAGCACAGGACTCTTGCAGGCCAATCCTCTTCAGGCAGTAGAAAATTCTATTCCTAGAAATGTGTAAAAACACATTCTGAGCTGTGAATGATGCCACTGGATTGTAGGCCACATGCATTCCTGCGTTCTTTCACATCATCAATAACAAACACAAAGCACACAAAACAGCATTAAATAATATATATTCATGTAATAATATATATTCCTGTAAAGTCGGATTTATCACGCTCAAGTGTTTACAGATGTGAGAAGATCTTCCACTGTGGAAATGGTGCTGGGAGAAAATTCACCTACTGCACATGTATAAAAACGCATAATGGGCTGTAAATGACGTCAATGGATAGTAAGGATGCATGCATTTCTGCATACTTTCTCTTCATCAACTTCTAACACTAAATCTAGCGTTCAAAAAAGCTTGATAAGAATGAATTAATTCTTAGAACAGTTTATGGTATGTTTGAGGTGTATTTAAAGTTTGATCAAGCTAGAATTAAAGTCACACAAAGCAGCATTGAATAAAATATATTTGCATAATGTTGCATAATGTCCTATTCATCATATTCAAGTGCATTTGAATGTTAGAAAACCCTCCACTGCAAAAACAGTCTCAGTCTCAAGAGAACTAAGTAAAGTTGCACAAAACTGCACTGATTTCACCAATCACAGCATTGTAGTTCTTGAACTCAGAAATATTTCATTCATTCTATCTTTCTTCATTTTTTTCATCACACCATGTACTCCTGTTTCTGTTACAAACAAGTTACTTGACCTGCTAGAAATAAATGCCCAATCTCCCATATATAATAATACTATACTATCTTAAAAAGGGAAGGACTCATTGGTTAATATAGTTGTAGATATCATCATCATCATCATCATCATCATTTAACATCTGTTATCCATGCTGGCATGGGTTGGATGATTTGACTGGGCTGGCACGTTGGAAGGCTGCACCAGGCTCCAGTCTGATTTGGTATGGTTTTCTACAGCTGGATGCCTTTCCTAACGCCAACCACTCTAAGAATGTAACAGGTGCTTTTATGTGCCACTGGCATGGGTGCCATTTGCATGATACCAGTATCTGCTACAACTGCGATTCTGCTCAGCTTGATGGGTTTTCTTCTCAAGCACAACATAATGCCAAAGGCTTTGAAAGGAACTCAGCCAGTCTCCAGTTAATGTATGGGATGTGGTCAGTTTTGATTACTCCAGGGCTATTGTCTTCTCAACAGAAGTCTGAATAGGACTTTCCAACAGCAACAATCAATATCATACTTGGGGGCAAGTGAGTATACTGAACCTTGACAT
>NC_068986.1:76522333-76530676 GCF_001194135.2 Octopus bimaculoides | reverse complement strand
TCCTAATGCCAACCACTTTACAGAGTGTACTGGGTGCTTTTTGTGATACCAGCACTGGTGAGGTCACCAAGTACTCAATACAAAACCCCCTGAACTGAGCAGGGTATAGAATGGCAAGATAAGAAACTAAGATAGAGGGGCAGGAGCAGGAGTTTTGCTGAAGAGGTGAATACATGGCTCACCCATCTCAAGAAAGGGATGTTAGGTCAAGGAACAAGGTGAATATGAGACAATAGGATAGAGGAGCAGTAAAGGATGTGTAGGGAAGTACACTGAGAGAGAAAAGTGTGACTGACGATTAGAGATAGGGAATGAGTTGGATGCAGAGGGGAGATTAAGGAGATTTGTTAGCCCTTCATAATAGCGCTCTCATACCTCTTTCTTTTTAAAATCACTAGGTGCAAGCATGGCATTACCTTCCACACATACACACTTCTCTCCTCCAACATCTCAATTTTCTCTAATAGACTGCCTTTGCAATGTGGAACACCTAATGCCATTGGTCCTCACACTGTAGAACATTGGCAAACCTCTTCTTTTCTGCTTCTCTCATTGTTAAATGGACTTGACTCTTAATTTCTCTTTTAGCTACCTGGTAAAGTTCTCTGCTACCCTCATTCTTCCAAACCTGCCTCTTTGCTTTTATCTCTCTCACAGCACCCACTACACTCATGGAGTGGTTGGTGTTAGGAAGGGCATCCAGCTGTAGAAACTTTGCCAGATCAGATTGGAGCCTGGTGTAGCCATCTGGTTCACCAGTCCTCAGTCAAATCGTCCAACCCATGCTAGCATGGAAAGCGGACGTTAAACGATGACGATGATGATGATATATATACATATGAGAGAGAGACAGGGAGAGATAGATATAGATATGTATATTTGAATAATGAGAGAGATGGAAGATACGAGAATATTTATTAATCACTACAGTTGTTTCGATCCATCTAGCATCAATTAAAATAACAACTGATCCGCAAAATATCATCTCAGTTTGTGTATATATAAACACACACATAATCTTACATATGTATTTATACATGGATGTGTCTTTGTGTCTGTCTCCCACAACCACTTGACAACCAGTGTCAGTTTGTTAACACCCCTGTAACTTAGCAGATCAGCAACAATTTCATCTTTGGATCTAACAACAATTTCATCTTTGGTGTCCATTTTCTGACAAAGACTACCACTATACATTAGCACATATTAGCTACTAGAACAAAATGGCAGATTCAGACAGCGGACCAGACACAGAAACAGTAGTCAGCAGACAGTAAAAAAATCAGCAGCAGACCAGAGCACTGTGACAGCAATGAAACAAAAAAATGGCTGACAGTAAGAGCAACACACAATGATGATCTAACATCAAGAAACTCACAGTGATTACTATGATACCTAGTTCAAAAACAATAAACTTTTAACTATCTCAGTGTTTCTCATTCATAGTAATGACAACACTTTTTTTTTTTTGAACTAAGAAAGGCTATACAATCCCTCAAAAATGGGAAAGCGGGAGGTGTAGACAATATTCCAGCTGAAGCAATGAAATCAGCTATAGAAATAGCGGTAGAAATGTTTCATCCATTATTTTCTAAGATATGGCAGGAAGAAAATGTGCCTAATGATTGGAAAGAGGGATTCATCATAAAATTGCCAAAAAAAAGGTGATTTAAGCGTTTGCGGAAATTATAGAAGGATTATGTTATTATTGACTCCCGGAAAAGTTTTTAACAGGATATTTTTGGAGTGGATGAGGACAGCAGTTGACAAATTGTTGTGTAAAGAACAAGCCAGATTTAGGAAGAACCATTCATGTGTTATATATTTTTTTTTTTTACAATAAAAAATTTTTTTTTCATCAAAAATCTCAAACAGATTTCAGCATTCTTTATTATAATAGCCTGGGTGTCCCAAGAGGATTAAAGACCAAGGACACACATACACAGACACGACAGGCTTCCACACAGTTTTCGTCTGTCAAATTCACTCACAAGTTATAGGTCAGAAGACACTTGCCCAAGATACTATACAGTGAGATTGAACCCCAAACCCCTTTGGTTGCAAAACAAGCTTCTTAACCACTCAGTCTTCATGATGTACAGTCTTAATTTTTACCCTTCATTGGGAGATCCCTTCAGAAATATCTACACGACTTCACTTTGTTTCTTCTGTTATTTTAGAAGTTTCTCATGTGCATAATTGTTTATAACTTCTTTAATAAATAGTATTTAAAAAAAAGTTACAACTGCAGAATTATAATGCTTAAACCTAAACTTTTACATGTTAGATTACTGAACTGTAGCCTGATGATTCACACTGCCCATGAATGTTGCATAATTTTAGTCAACATGAGAAATATACAATTAGTCTAATTACAGATAAAGATGTTGGGCCTCACGGAAGAGATGACAAAGGACTGAGACTCCTGGTAGGTTGCTCTGCTTGAGAAGATGTCAAGCTAAGTAAAATCATGGTTGTCCTTGCATTCAGGCATATCTCCTGAATCCCTCTTCAGCTGAGCAATCCTAATCTTGTGGGCACGTGGGCACTGGGACCATGTAAAAAGCACCTGTGCCCGTGTCATGTAAAAAGCACCCATCCTGGTGCAGCATAAAAGCACCCAGTACACTTTTTAAAGTGGTTGGCATTAGGAAAGCCATCCAGCTGTAGAAACCATGCCAAAACACATGGAGCCTGGGCAGCTCTTTGATTGGCCAACTGTCAAACCATCTAACCCATGCCAACATGGAAAACAGATGTTAAATAATGATGATGATGATGATGATGATGATGATGATGATGATGGGCAGAAAATACTATAAATTGAGGAGATGGCGTGCAAATCAGAGATTTTGTGAACCAATTCTACAGCTCTAGTTTAAAAACCACCTTTTGGTTTTCTCAGCAATATGTACATCCTTTGTCAATTATACACCGATGAAAGATATACAAGTACATATAGAAAAGGGAAGGCATGTGGCTTAATGGTTATGGTATTCAGCTCATGATCATAAGTTCGATTCCCAGTGGTGCATTGTGTCCTTGAGCAAAACACTTTTTTCATGTTACTTCAATCCACTCAACTGGCAAAAATGAGTTCCATCTGTAATTCAAAAGGGCCAACTTTGTCACATTCTGTGTCATGCTGAATCTCCCAGGAAACTATGTTAAGTGTATATGTTTCTGTGGAGTGCTCAGCCACTTGCACGTTAATTTCACGAATAGGTTGTTCCCTTAATCAGATCAACTAGGACACTCATGACCGACAGAGTACCAGGCCACATATATACATATACACACACATTATATATACCCCAACACATCATCATCATCATCTCTATTATCTCTTTTCAGTTGGGATACCCATATACCTCCTCTATAGCAAGATATCTATTCCTGTCCCTCTATCATATCTAGCCCCTCAACCTGAAATAAAGCCACCTCTATCAATGCGACATCCCAATCCCAATTCAGTTGGGAGGTCTTGTCTTTCAAATTATTTGGTGACCTCACTAGTGTCAGTGAGCTAACTCTATAAAGTGGATGGTGTTAAGGACATCCAGCTGCACAAACAATGCACAAACAAAGCAGACATTGGAAGTTGGCGCAGTCCTCAGCAGTGGTGGTGGTAGCAGCAGCAGAATGATAGAAATGGCTGAGTTTCATCCTTCTATATTCTAGTAGTGGTGGTGGCAGTGGTGAAGATGATGAAGCAGTGTTTAAATCTTAATAAGGACCTTTTCTGTTTGGCTGCGCTTTTTGAAATTTTAGAACTAAGAGAAAATTTTCGAATTTAGTGTATTGATGTAATTTTTCATGCTGAATCTTAGGGCCTAATTCACTTGTTCCAGAAATTTCTTTTTTGTTTTTTTTTTCAAAGTTACAGAGGTTTAAAGTTTGATAATTTTTACCCAGTCAGAAAACAGGATTTGGAAGCAGTCATTTTGTGTATGTTACTGCAATTGTCAGACGACAAAACAATAACGTAAACATTGCAATGATAGCATGCATTCTAAGCATTTAATAAGCAAGAAATAACCAAAAAAAGGAGTAAACAACTCATATTTTGTAGTTTTAAGCATTCAATATGCATTTAATGTGAAAAAAAGAGTAAACAACACATTTTATAGTTTTAAGACCCCCAAAACTTAACTGTAAACAAATGAAATATCTTTTTGTAAACACACAAGGTTTTACAGGAGAGTTGCTAATGCTTGGCTTGTTATTATGTTTGTGGCTTTCGAGTGGCTAAAATTACCTAAAATTTGCAAACTTTGAAAGTTATTAACTATTTTTTATTGATTGATGGCAAAAATGAATTTCGTGATAATAATGAGCATACAAAACTACATCAATACACAAAATTTGAAATCAATTGGAACAAAATTTAAGAAATTGAAAAGAGACAGCCAAACAGAAAAGATCCCTTAAAACCACTAACCTTCACTTGCAACAATTACCATGTAAATTTCATAAATTTCAACTTGTTCTTTAGCATCTGGTCAACTGTCATGCAGCAGCCCTTTGATCTACTTCATGTCCCAGCCATAACCATCCTTTTTTTTTTTTAATGGAAATGTGTCCTTAAAACATTATCTCATTTGTGTTTTCTTCATTTAAGACAGTTGGATGCAATTTCATAGAGAGTTGCCAGTACCGCCTGACTGGCATTCGTGCCAGTGGCACGTAAAAGCACCCACTACACTCTCTGAGTGGTTGGCGTTAGGAAGGGCATCCAGCTGTAGAAACTCTGCCAAATCAGATTGGAGCCTGGTGTAGCCATCTGGTTTCACCAGTCCTCAGTCAAATTGTCCAACCCATGCTAGCATGGAAAGCGGACGTTTAATGATGATAATGATGATTTGGCTACTGTATCTTGCAGATCTAAACAATATGCTTAGATGGCCCCTTTTAGGCCATCCACGTTGTGTTGTTTTCACTCAGTAGAACACACTACTGAGTGACAATACAATTAATGTGACATTTATCAGTGGAATTAGACAGTTTTGGCTGACATATGTTGGTACACACTTGTCAAATGTCAGCTTCTTAATTCAAGTGCTACTGTTATCTCAAGAACAGACATCCTATTGACTTCCTCCTCTTCCTTCTCCTCCTCACCTTTGACCTTCACTACTCTCAGTTTACTAAATTATCATTCATTCATGACAGTGACATAGTTGACAGTGACATAGTTGACAGTGACATAGTTCTTCTACTACTACCAACACCACTCTTAAGGGGGAGGGATTCAGTCAGTATATGGCCATTCCCCACGCCCATGATCCAAGGAGCCTCCCCACCAGATCCAACTAGCATGGGAGTGGGCTTTATGAATTTCTGCTGATGGGGAGAGTAGGCCTCCATTAATGAAGTGAATGATCGATAACATTATCATCATCTCTATCACCACCACCACTATTATAATCATTATCATCGTTGCCACCACCATCATTATCATCACTATCACCACCACTATCACCCTCATCATCACTATCACCATCATTATATCCACCACCACCACCACCACCATCATCATCATCATCAACATCGTTGTCATCACCAATACTAACATTGTTATCACCACCAGTTGAGAGCTGGATAACCAGGAAACACAACATTAATGAACTTGTCAGGGAGCTTAAATGTTGCTCTACAGCTTTCAATATTATTTCAAGATCCTTGTGTATAGTTAGAGCATAACACAATGTGAATGAAAGAACAAGATTAAGATACCTTCATTCCTCTCAAGAAATCATTAGCAATACTGATGAGTCAAACAGCACTAATTAGTAAACGAACCTGTTTATAACCATTAACTTATCAGATATATTTAGCTCTGGCTCAGGTAATTGCTACAGAAGTAATTAGTAATGGTTTAGTAATATAGGCGTGGCATGGCTGTGGTAAGAAGCTTGCTTCCCATCCACATAGTTCCAGGTTCAGTCCCACTATGTAGCACCTTGGGCTGACCAAAGCCTTGTGAGTGAATTTGATAGATGGTAATTGAAAGAAGCCCATCATATATATCATCATCATCATCATCGTTTAACGTCCGCTTTCCATGCTAGCATGGGTTGGATGATTTGACTGAGGACTGGTGAACCAGATGGCTACACCAGGCTCCAATCTGATTTGGCAGAGTTTCTACAGCTGGATGCCCTTCCTAACGCCAACCACTCCGAGAGTGTAGTGGGTGCTTATATATATATATATATATATGTAATGCACTGTTTCCATGATGGTAAGATCAGCAAAAAAATAGTACTTCCTCTTGTGAGAGATAAATATTATTTAGTGGACAAAATATATGTTTTTAGGTGCTACTATTAGTTTCATGTGCTGTGAATACGCCAAACATTGTTTGATAATATGTCTAGTGTCCCAGCACAATCATCAGATACTACCTTCATGGCAGTGTGTGTCTTTGTATCTGTGTTTGTCTCCCAACAACACTTGACAACTGGTGCTGATGTGTTTACATCCCCATGACTTAGCAGTTCAGCAAAAGCAACCCAACAGAATAAGTACCAAGCTTAAAAAAAAAATAAATACTGGTGTTGATTCATGCAACTAAAAAGTTCTCCAAGGTGGTGCCCCAACATGGCCACAGTCTATTGACTGAAACAAATAAAAGATAAAAGATAATATAGATATAAGCTAATCAACGCTGAAGTAATTAATAAAGAGGCAAACCCTTTCATATTATTGACAGCTTCTTCCATACATAGCAAAAATATAAGTTTGTATCAGTAATGAAACATTACTTGTTCCTTTTTTCCACTTTCAGTACCTTAGCATTTAGCAGAACTCACCCATCATGTTGGTAGCCTTTCATACAAAACATTCATAACATTGATGGTTGAGATATCTCAAATAGTTCCATATTGACTGGAAAAATGCAGGGAGCCTTTTCTACTGATGTTAGACTAAATGTTGCATGCTTGTTCCCCCATAATTGAAGTTGGATTTTTTGAATTTTTACATGAGCTTTTTTAGAGTGGAAGGGTAGCATCCATGAGATCCTTTCAGAGCCCATGTGACTGGTGGAATGGTGGAAGGAAAGGAAAAAAATTTTCTTCAGACCAGAGATGATATTTGAATGTTTGCAATAAAGAGTAACCTAGAACAAGCATCTAATGGTATGGTGGTGGCGTTAAACTGGGCACTAGAATAGGTCTGATATCCAAAAACAAGAACAATCCATCTGATAGGTTTCTACAGTTTCCATCTACTGAATTACACTGACTAGAATTCCGTCAATCCCAAACTATAGTGGGGAAACACTTGCCCAAGGTACTATGCAGTGAGATAATAACTTCAAATTAATTACATAGTTGCAAAGTGAAATTCTTAACCATACAGGTGTGTTTGCACCAACAGAGATGAATGTTTGATACCTTAGAGAATTTCAGGACAACTGTTGCTAATGATATGTAATGAGTACTCTACAGTAGTCAATTCAAAGAACAAAATCAGAAACCATTTAAATGTACATGTACAAAAAAAAATTATAAGGCCACCAGCTGGAAACCATTTTAAATATACATGTATAGCATACACCATAACACCTCCAGCTGAAGGTCATTTAAATACAGATGTACAACATATATTGTATGGTCCCAACTGGAGGCCATTTAAATAAACAAGTACTACATACAATATAACAGCTCCAACTACAAAGACAACCAACAAACTGTATTTAAAAACCAGATGACTCATTGATAGAAAGCAGGCATAGCTGTGTTGGTAAGAAGCTAGCTTCCCAACCAAATGACCTTGGGTTCAGTCTCACAGCTAAGCACTTTCAACAAATATCTTCAAAAAAGACTCGTCAAGCCAAGTGAAACCTGGTTGAGAAGACCTGTCAAGTGAAAGCGTAGTCATAGCCAATGCTGGTGTCATGTAACAGGTACCTGTGTCAGTGGCACATAAAAATAACCCTTTGAATGTTGAGCCTCATGGTAGTGATAAGTGACTGAGATCTTCAGTGATACGCTGTGCATGAGAAGACTCATCAAGCCAAGTGAAATCAGTCATGGCTGATGCCAATGTCACGTAACTGGCACTAGTGCCAGTGGCACATAATAAGCACCCATGACATTCTTGGAGTGGTTGGCATTAGGAAGGGCAACCAGCCATTGAAACCATACCAGACCAGATTGGAACCTGGTGCAGCTCTCCAGCTTAGCAGTTTCAGTCAAACTGTCTAACCCATTTAGCAGGCACTAAATGACGATAACTGTGGGCCAGTCAAAGCCTTGTGAATGGATCTGGTAGATGGAAAGTAAAAGGAGTTCATTGTATATATACATACATACATACATACATACATACATATAT
>NC_068986.1:76521357-76522214 GCF_001194135.2 Octopus bimaculoides | reverse complement strand
TATATATATATATATATATATATATATATATATCACCATGATAGATCGCTGACCACGACATTTAATTTTTTTTCTCCTTATTTCTTTCTGTTGAAGAGCGTAGCTCGAAACGTTAAAGATTTTCTCTGTTCCCAAGCGTTAAACTAATACATCCTTTTGTTGTTTACACCACCTGTCCTCGTTTGTTGTTGTTTTTTCGTAAATTCTCCCATATATATATATATACATATATGGGTAGTATCCCCCACCCACTGTTTAACAACTAGTGTTTGTTTAAGTAGTACCCATGAGTAAACTTTTCAAGGTGGTGCCCCAGCATGGCCGCAATCCAATAACTGAAACAAGTAAAAGATAGATACATACATACAATAAATAATTCGTGAGCTTTACAGATACTTACAATTCCAAGTGTAACTCCTGCAGTTCTGAGTGTAAGTCCTACAATTCTGTGTGTAAATTTCAACTATCTAGACCTGTAGAATTGAGAAAAGTAAATATGTATGACGTAAGAGGAATAAGAAGTCACAACTTCAGTATATTTTATGCCAAATTTACTGATATTTGTGGGCCACCCTCTATGTGTTTGACTGAAACTTCAATCAAATGTCTATCTAACAACAATGAAAACAACTTTCTGACCTTTAAACTTTTTTCCTGCTTTTGAAATTTGAGAATGGCATGTGTATGTAAATATACATAAATATATATATATATATATATATATATATATCTTCTTTTCAAGTGAAATTCTTCACTGATATCGAAAAGGTGAAAACAAGCAATGTTAATTCTCTAAATGAAGTATTAACAGTAACTGCACGATAAAGTGTAGTATATTGCCACTTAAATATATATAT
>NC_068986.1:76518701-76520396 GCF_001194135.2 Octopus bimaculoides | reverse complement strand
ACTAGGCTTCCAAAGAATAAGTCCTAGGGTCGATTTGCTCAACTAAAGGCAGTGCTCCAGCATGGCCGCAGTCAAATGACTGAAACAAGTAAAAGAGTAAAAGAGTATGTGTGTATAATAAATAGCAAAATAAAAATACTGGTTTCTAAAGTCTAATTTTTTTTTTTCATTGCTTTATCAGAGAAGGGTCCAGCACATGACCCTTTATAGGATCTCCACAAATGGTGGGAAGAAGGGAGAAAGTTCTTGTTAGCTTCAGACTAGAAATTAGGTCAAAATGAACTCTGTTGAAACCATCAAAGGGCTAAGTGGGTTAAATCAGGCAACTGATTAATTCTATACAGCCAAAGATCAAGAGAATGAGCTCTACTAAAGATAAATCTGAAGATCAAATGTCTATGTTAAACTGGGTGTCAGATTAATTCTATTCCACTCAACACCACTTGAAGCATATTTACAAACCCACATCATCATCATCATCATAGTTTTTTAATGTGCACTTTTCTAAGCTTGCATGGGTTGGACAGAATTTTGCTGAGGCTGATTTTCTGCAGTCAGATGCCCTTCCTGTCACCAACTCTCACTTGTTTCCAAGTAAGATATTTCCCCTTCACCAAAATATCACAGAATATTGAAAATGAAGGACACCACTTGCATTCAGTGACACTTGTTTACAACTATCACACAATGTCAAGTCAAAGAGACAGTAACGAACACACGGTGCTCCAGCATGGCCACTGTCAAATGACTGAAACAAGTAAAAGAATATATATACATATATACATGGCAGGCTTCTTTCAGTTTCTTATTTCTTTATTACCCACAAAGGGCTAAGGGACAAACAAGGACAGACAAAGGGATTAAGTCGATCATATCGACCCCAGTGCGTAACTGGTACTTAATTTATCGACCCTGAAAGGATGAAAGGCAAAGTCGACCTTGACGGAATTTGAACTCAGAATGTAGCGGCAGACGAAATACCGCTAAGCATTTCGCCCGGTGTGCTAATGCTTCTGTCAGCTCGCCGGCTTCTTTCAATTTCTATCTACCAAATCCACTCACAAGGTTTTGGTCAGCCCTGAGCTTGAGTAGAAAACATTTTACTCAAGGTACCACACAGTGGGACTGAACCCAGAACCATGTGGTTGGGAAGTAAATTTCCTAACCACACAACCACACCTAAACATATTTACAAACCTACACATACACATTTACAAAAACATCAACATATATTTACAAAAACACAGGCATAGACATATCGATAAACATCTGTACCAGTAGATCACTAAGAGCACTGTCCGAGCGTGATCGTTGCCAGAGCACCAGCTGTCTGGCTTCCGTGCTGGGGGAACATAACTAGCACCATTTGAGCGTGATCGTTACCAACGTCGCCTTCCTGGCACTTGTGCCAGTGGCACATGAAAAGACATTCGAGCAAGTTTGTTGCCAGTACCGCTGGACTAGCTCCTGTGCAGGTGGCACGTAAATTACACCATTTCGAGCATGGCCGTTGCCAGTACCTCCTGACTGGCCTTTGTGCCGGTGGCACGTAAAAGCACCCACTACACTCTCGGAGTGGTTGGCATTAGGAAGGTCATCCGGCTGTAGAAACTCTGCCAAATGAGATTGGAGCCTGGTGTAGCTATCTGGTTCACCAGTCCTCAGTCAAATCATCCAACCCATGCTAGCATGGAA
>NC_068986.1:76514927-76518285 GCF_001194135.2 Octopus bimaculoides | reverse complement strand
ACCCATTTAAATTAAGGTAAAGTTACATTCTTGAGTGAAATCGACTCATTAGGGCCAGTTTCCTGGTTTCTATGGCGTATCTATTCCCCACCTAGACGGGATGCTGGTCCATCAGGGGATTACTCATTTTTGCCAGCTGAGTGGACTGGAGCAACATGAAATGAAGTGTTCTGCTCAAGAACACAATGTGCCGCCCAGTCCAAGAACTGAAATCACTATCTAACAATCATGAGTCCAACAACTAACCACTAAGCGATGCACCTCCTCTAAAAGGTAAAGCTTCCTTCTTGAGTCATACCAACTCATAAGAACCATTTTCCCAGTTTCCATGGCGCATATATTCCCCACCTGGGTGGGATGATGGTCCGTCAGAGGATTACTCATTTTTGCCAGCTGAGTGGACTGGAGCAATGGGAAAATGAAGTGTTTTGCTCAAGAGCAAATGCACATCCAGTCTGGGAATTGAAACCACGATCTTGTAATCATGAGTGCAACACTCTAACCTCTAGCCCACACACCTTCATAACTCACACATACACATTTAGAAAAAAAGGCACATTTACAAACAACTACACACACATACATAAACACCATTTCCATCATCTCCATCTTTATTACAGTCCAGTCATCCAAGCCCAGTTCCAGAGGCTGGTTTGAACCAATAACCAGAATGAAAAGAACTGAAGAAGTTATGTAAAGGGAAAATGGCAGAAGGAACAAAATTTAGTCAACTGATTTAATTTTAGTATTTGACTGGTACTTTTTCTTATTAGTCCTGAAAGACAAAAGATAAAATTGATCTCAGTATGATTTGGGCTTAAAACATAAAGGGTTATAAATAAAGGTGCAGGAGTGGCTGTGTGGTAAGTAGCTTGCTAACCAGCCACAAGGTTCCGGGTTCAGTCCCACTGCGTGGCACCTTGGGTAAGTGTCTTCTACTATAGTCTCGGGCCGACCAAAGCCTTGTGAGTGGATTTGGTAGACGGAAACTGAAAGAAGCCCATCGTATATATGTTTATATATATGTATGTGTGTTTGTGTGTCTGTGTTTGCCCCCCCCCCCCATCGCTTGACAACCGATGGCGGTGTGTTTACGTCCCCATAACTTAGCGGTTCGGCAAAAGAGACCGATAGAATAAGTACTAGGCTTACAAAGAATAAGTCCTGGGGTCGATTTGCTCGATTAAAGGCGGTGCTCCAGCATGGCCGCAGTCAAATGACTGAAACAAGTGAAAGAGTAAAGAGAGTTAAGAGTATTACCTCAAAAATAGAAGTCCATTATCTACAACCACTGCCCCACCAAGACCACCACTAGCATTACAGCTATGACAACCGTCTTCACCATAACCATGATCACTATCATCACCATCATAATGAACAACACCAACATCATCCCCGTAGCTCTAACTACCACCAATACCATAAATTACAATCACTATTACTAAATGCAGCTACCACCACCATCAGCACAAACACCTACACCACAACGACAACCATCACCACCACTGCAAACCATAAATATCACCACCACCACCAATACCACCATCATGGCAAACAACAACTACAAGCTTTCTTCTAGACAATATTCGAATTATTTTTATTGACTTCACAGCAGTTATGTAGTAAATTACTACTAGTTAAGATGCTACTAACACTAAGTTAGAAATTAATAATTAGTCAATTTGTAAGTAGCAAGTCAGTTGCAGTCAGTTAATTTGTCCAAGCAAAACAGCAGAGAAAATAGTGACAACATAGAGAGGTAACCAACAGTCATTCTGAGTTGGTAGGAATCTTAATTAATGTGTATTAGACACAACAAAGTAATAATTAGTGTGAAATTCATTTGACAGAAACTATTCTGGATAATCTTTGCTTTGTCACTTTGTTGCAGGTTTTTTTTTGTTTTGTTTTTCTAGAATTATCTCCATGAACCATGATAAATTGTAATAGACTTAAATTTTTATGTTTTTGACTGAATGCTCTCCAAGTACTAAAATGAAACCAAGTCTCACCTGAGAAACAGGATTTCACTGACATATTTTTCTACTTTTAATATATCACTAAGACATAACAAAAGCATTAATGTGTTTAAAAGCTGTCATGTTATAAATATACATTAATCTCTCGACTACCGCAGTTGTTACATTCCAGATGCAATAGGTGAAAATCCACAAAGTAGAAACAGTACTGTACTGTATATTTCTTTTTATCATTATAATATGTATATATTTATTTTATTATAAATGCAAAACAACACCATGGAGGAATCAACATAAGCTTAAATATTAAGCCGCGATAGGTAAACAACAATATGGCGAGGGATTACTGTATATTACAAAGTGAAATAAATTGAAATTATACAACTTATAGCCTCAGTTATCATGCAGTTACCTTAGACACATATACACACAAAACATGTACTCTTTAGCATTTAAACCAGCCTTATCCAGCCCAAATATTCTGTTATATGTTCAAATGGGCCAGATCAGGCCTCTCACATCTACCTTACATCATCAAAATTTCAAAGCTACAAGATATTGCATGATTAATTCAAAACAATGTCAATAAGCATTACAGGTGACAGAATAATCTGAACACTAAAAGGTTAAATCAAATCAGGTCCAGCTTTAACAATGTCAATGTTACAACACATCACTTCATCACTAAATAATATAACCTCACTAGTAGTGATATGTACTGTATTTTGACATGCATAAGGAACCCCTTAATCTGAGGGGGGGGGGGGGCTTAAAATTTGGAAAAAAGGTCTTGTAAGGGATTATAATACTATCCATGGGTAAGAAACTCCCACATTTTTTTTAACCTGATTTTTGACAAAAAAAGAGTTCCTTATATACATTAAAATAAGGTAGTTCAAGATTGTATCAGCAAGTACTTCAAGATTGAATTGATAAGTAGTTGTAGCAACCAAGTTATTTATTCGTTTATTTATCTATTTAATAAGGCAATTGTTGAATAATGCTGTTGTTGGTTACACAGATATTCAAGAAGATAATTACTAGTTTCATGAGATTTCTTACAGCAAAAGTGAGATTGGAGTGCCTATAACTTAGAGCAAAACAAATATTCTTTTCTACTCTAGGCACAAGGCCAGAAATTTTGGGGGAGGGGACCAGTTGATTAGATCGACCCCAGCATGCAACTGGTACTTAATTTATCAACCCCGAAAGGATGAAAGGCTAAGTTGACCTCAGTGGAATTTGAGCTCAGAACGTAAAGACAGATGCAATACTGCTAAGCATTTCGCCCAGCGTGCTAACGTTTCTGCCAGTTTGTTACCTTGTGCAGAGCAAATACTGCAAGAAACTTTACACAAAGAGTATTGATTTTTTTTCTG
>NC_068986.1:76513203-76514867 GCF_001194135.2 Octopus bimaculoides | reverse complement strand
ATCAGTCCCACTGCGTGGCACCTTGGGCAAGTGTCTTCTACTATAGCCTCGGGCCGACCAAAGCCTTGTGAGTGGATTTGGTAGATAGAAACTGAAAGAAGCCCATTGTATATGTATATATATATATGTGTGTGTTTGTGTGTCTGTGTTTGTCCCCTCAACATCGCTTGACAACCGATGCTGGTGTATCTACGTCCCCGTAATTTAGCGGTTCGGCAAAAGAGACCGATAGAATAAGTACTAGGCTTACAAAGAATAAGTCCTGGGGTCGATTTGCTAGACTAAAGGCGGTGCCCCAGCATGGCCACAGTCAAATGAGTGAAACAAGTAAAAGTGTAGAGTAAAGAGTATACATTAGCAAGGTGTACACATTCAACTGCAAAAACAACAGAATACAAATCTCCTGGAGTCAAAAAAATGACAAGGGTGTATCTACAGGGTTGTTCAACCTTCCAGAAATAGCAGTCAACTTTTCTTCAAATCTTAAAAAACAAAAAAGAGGAAGGACACACTGGCCAATGTTGTCTTAGCTATACAAAGACAGGATGGTCTCAACTGGAATGCCTTTGATTATAGTTCGACTCGATCAGTATTGACCTGGTGCAAAGAAGAAAAAAAACGAGATCATAAGCTAACAAGGGACCCTCTACATGGTCATTTGGACTGCTAGAAACAGTAGCTAAATCCTCTTCAAATCTACATACAGCTAGTGTTAAGAAGAAAGGCCACAATGGATAATGTAAATCCTACAAAAACTACAGTTGAGAAAAAACTGTAATGGTCATAGTTGTGATGTGTTTCATTATGAAACTGCTTAACAGACTTGGATTGAAACAACAACCACCAAGGTTTGACCCATGACCAGCTGGTACTTAAACTTGTCTAATACGATTTTATCAATATCTAAATTTATTTTATTATTACATTAGAAAGAAGTGAGTCAGACAAGATTTTTCAGAGATCTAGTACACACAACTGTCGCACTATTTAGAAACCCCACTCTCCATCAGATTGATTCATGTACAGGTATATAATACCCCGTTGCATAGCAAACATTAAAAATTATATACATATAACACACAGATACGTGGTTAAGTGACAATCAATATCTTTTTACAGAGCAGTTTTACAAGTAATACCCATCTTAGATGAGTACAGAATTTCCATTCCAGGATGGCATGACAACAGCAAGATCACATGATAAGTTTTTTGTTTTTTTTGACTGACATGATTAATTCTTTCCTCACCATACTTCTAATGAACTACAATGTCCATATGCATTAATGAATTTTGAAAATAAATTAAGTTACTAAAATTAAAATTTATATTTATTTCTAGATATGTTGTTGTTGGCACTTCGTCGCTTACGACGTCGAGAGTTCCAGTTGATCCGATCGACGGAACAGCCTGCTCATGAAATTAACGTGCAAGTGGCAGAGCACTCCACAGACACGTGTACCCTTAACGTAGTTCTCAGGGAGATTCAGCGTGACACAGTGGGACAAGGCTGACCCTTTGAATTACAGGCACAACAGAAACAGGAAGTAAGAGTGAGAGAAAGTTGTGGTGAAAGAGTACAGCAGAGTTCGCCACCATCCCCTGCTGGAGCCTCGTGGAGCTTTAGATGTTTTCGCTCAATAAACACTCACAACGCCCGGTCTGGG
>NC_068986.1:76506157-76512634 GCF_001194135.2 Octopus bimaculoides | reverse complement strand
GAGAGGAGAGAGAGAGAAAGAATATACCATTTAGGTCACAAGCAAGACAACTGCACAAAATACTGGAATTTTTCTCTTCTCATGAGAAATTAACCCTTTCGTTACCAACCCGGCTGAAACCAGCTCTGGCTCTGAGTACAAATGTCTTGTTTTCATAAGTTTTGAATTAAAATCTTCCACCAAACCTTAGTCACAATTTATGTTCCTAACACTAGCTGAATGATAACTAAGTTATTTTACTAAATTCTTTGTTATATTTAAAGTAATTGAAAAAAACACAGAGCATCTCAAAATAAAAACAGTAACAAAAGGGTTAATGAACCAAACTCTTGTACAAACCCTCCTAATTTTTGCCAATGCAAACCACTAACAGTTTGCCCTGATTCTTGGTTGAACCACTGTCATTTTTCAGGCTATCATTTAAGCCCTTGTCAATTTTATAAATTTCTCAACAACTAACTTTTATACATCGGTGGTAAAGGTATCTTTTGATGTTATTTACCTCCAGGTCTAAATCTAACTTTTTTGTTACCATATTCTTACTAAAATATACCACCTTTGTTTCAATCAATTTTCAAAATAATGAAGAATTTAGTAAAACAACTGTTACTCTTAATTTGCATCTCCAAATATAAATTAACACGAAATA
The DNA here is from genome assembly GCF_001194135.2 of Octopus bimaculoides. NCBI lineage: Eukaryota > Metazoa > Mollusca > Cephalopoda > Octopoda > Octopodidae > Octopus > Octopus bimaculoides. The sequence goes on along the minus strand of NC_068986.1, from coordinate 76,511,985 downwards.
TTGCTGATAGGCTTTAATTTAGATCACTTTAAATTAGAAAGCGTGTATCATAGAACCAAGGGAGGTTGAAAGTGAATTGGTCAAAATAAAAATAGAAACTAATTAAGATTCCTAGGAATAGTATCATTTATTTCAATTAATACATTTAGAATTATTAATCTAGATTATAATACTAATATAGAAGAGAGTTCTCCTAAAGATTTAGGAGTACATATGTTGTTGGCACTCCGTCGCTTATGATGTCGAGGGTTCCAGTTGATCCGATCAACGGAACAGCCTGCTTGTGAAATTAACGTGCAAGTGGCTGAGCACTCCACAGACATATGTACCCTTAACATAGTTCTCGGGGATATTCAGCGTGACATAGTGTGACAAGGCTGACCCTTTGAATTACAGGCACAACAGAAACAGGAAGAAAGAGTGAGAGAAAGCTGTGGTGAAAGAGTACAGCAGAGTTCGCCACCATCCCCTGCCAGAGCCTCGTGGAGCTTTAGGTGTTTTCGCACAATAAACACTCATAACGCCCGGTCTGGGAATCTAAACCGCGATCCTATGACCGCGAGTCTGCTACCCTAACCACTGGGCCATTGCGCCTCCTTAGGAGTACATATAGGACTATATCATCTATCATGTCCTTTCAGTATTTGAGATTATATGATGGGGGAAATTTTGTGGCTATTTCTTGCAAATTGAGAAATTCCTACATTTGATAATTTCAGTTCTAGGTTGGTGAGAAAAAGAAAAAAAAAATATGTTGAGATGTATATATTAGTGACAGAAGCAGTATTAATACTGGGAAGTAATATTTATTCCCACTTAAACATGGCGGTTTTATTTACCTCTCTGCTTCTGTTGCTAATATATATATTTTTCAACCAGCTCACTAGCTAATCGCAACATCAATACTTGTTCAGCACTGATTTTCTGTTTATTGCTGGCAGAGAGGTGAGTCATTGCAATTTCTAGCAGTCAAGTGTCCATCACCAATGAGACCAAGGAAGGTTGAAATCACATGATCTGGTGGTCTCAGCACTGAAGTTGATGGGGATTTATCTCTCCACTAGTGATGTAAACAAGCGTGTACACTTTACACCAAAAGCCAATATGAGAGTTTCTCTCATGGTATCTACCGCAGTAAAGTTTGTTGTAACAGAGCATCAGCATTTAAGTGGGAATAAATATGTTTTTATTACCATATTTCTACTGAAATAAAGTGCCCTTCTTTCTATCAATTTAGAAAATAATGGAGAATTTAATAAAATAACTTAGTCATAATTAAGGTGATATTTGGAACATATTTATTTGACATTTTGGCATAAAGCAAGCAATTTTAGGGGAGGGGTAAAGTCAATTATGCCAACCCAGTACTCAAATGGTACTTGAAAGGATGAAAGGCAAAGTCAACTTCATTAGAATGTGAACTCAGAGTGTAGAGATGGGCAAAATGCTGCTGAGCATTTTGTCCAGTGTAGTAATGATTCTGCCAGCTCGCTGCCTTATTTGGAACATATATTCACATGGAATTTTGATGGAAAGTTTCAATTTAGATCACTTTAGAACAGGACGTTGGTATCATAGAACTAAAGAAAATCTCAGGCAAATTGATATCAAAAAGATTAATGGTTTCTAATTTAGGTACACAATTAGTAATTTTGAGGGGAGGGACATTAGTTGATACCATTAACCTCAGTACTAGTACTTTATTTTATCAACTCTGAAAAGATGACATACAAGGTTGATCCCAGTTGGATATTGCAAGGCATTCTTTCCAACATTCAAGTGATTCCACTAGTTTGCCACCTTTAAGAGGATATTAAATGGAAACAGTTCAGTGATTCACAGACTTCAATTTAATCATAGACAAAATGGTCTCTAGGTGACAGACCATGTGAAGTGAGAATTCTAGAATTCATCTTTACTGCCTCTTAGGAGATTGGAGGGAGAGTATAGAGTTGGAGAGCAACCGTTCATATAGAGCATTATGCCTCTTTTGCTTTTTCAGAGGTAGAAAGGTAATAGCTATGATTGTTTAGCAGGATCTCCAAGACTGGTGGAGAGAGAGGTAGAATGAAAATATGATTCATTGGTTGTCTGCAGCTAGGAGGGCGTAGAATATCCAAGAAAAAGATTCAAAGCATCCTCAAACTTGACATCTAGTTTGAATACTTGCAACAGCATTAACAGGAGTGGCTAAGTGGTAAGTAGCTTGCTTACGAACCACATGGTTCCGGGTTCAGTCCCACTGCATGGCACCTTGGGTAAGTGTCTTCTACTATAGCCTCGGGCCAACCAAAGCCTTGTGAGTGGATTTGGTAGATGGAAACTGAAAGAAGCCTGTCGTATATATATATGTATGCGCATGTATATGTTTGTGTGTATGCGTTTGTTCCTCCAACATCGCTTGACAACCGATGCTGGTGTGTTTGCATCCCCGTAACTTAGCAGTTCGGCAAAACAGACCGATAGAATAAGTACTAGGCTTACAATAAAACAGCATCAGAACCCCAGGAGTTTATTATGGTTACTGCCTGCCATGAGATAAAGTACCACACATTCTTTATCACTTGAATTCTGCAAGAGAACCCCCTAGCAAGGGCAGTGAGCCCCTTTGGACCACTTTTAAAGTTCATATTATGGTCACAGCAAAGCATTTTAACTTCTGGAAATAACAGTCAATTTAAACGAAAGATGACGTATTAGTTACTCAAGTCCTACAAATGGAGTAGCGAATTTTTAAATCTCCCTGACTAAACTTTGGTTTGCTTAGTTAATTTTAGGATGATTGAATTTAATTTTGCACCCAGTTGTTTCCATGTAATTTCACCACAATCAAGTGTGGAATGGGGAGTTAATTTTTTTTTTTTCCTTGAGCTTTGGCATCCTTTCACGCTCCTAACCAAGAAAGCACAATTTAACCCAGGTGTAAATTTTAACACTTACTGTATGTGGATTGTTAATTACCCCACAGAATTTCTTAACTCCCTTAGACCCTCCTGGATTGCCACCACACTTATTGCTCCTCAGGAATTTGGAACGAGTCTGGTCATCCAAAAGGTGATGCCTCATGTTATTGAGGCAACAATATTTACAGGATGTGGTAAGTGGGATACTGTCTTCATACCAAGAATACCTCTCATTCCATTCTGTAAAGACATTTCTTTCACATTCAGAGGGCTGCAATTCCCTCTCCAGCTCAGTTTCACCATGTCGATTAACAAATCACAGGGTCAGGTGCTGACAGTTGTAAGGTTTAATTTAGAAGAACCATGCTTCTCCCATGGTCAACTATATGTTGGCAGCTCTCGAGTTTAAGAGTGAACAATCCAAGGCCCTCTTCAGGGCCACCAAGTTTAAATTGTTACCATCGGATTCATCTTTGCTGGCAGCACTGCCACTGAGATAATTCAAAGTGAACATTAAAAGGTTCTCTTCAGGACCACCAACTATAAATTATCACTGGATTTGTCTTTGCTGGCAGCACTGCTGCTGAGACTTTTAAGAGAGAATGATCCAAGGCTCTCTTCAGGACCAGCAAGATTAAATTGTTACCCTCGGATTCATCTTTGCTATCAGCACCGCAGTAGAGATATTTCATAGTGAACGTTCAAAGGTCCTCTTTAGGGACAAAACATGTAAATTGTTACCTCTACAGTCATGTTTGACGGAAGTCTTTTGGTTCATTTGAATGACTACTCTATTGAGAGTTATGCCAGGCAATGCTGGGTACCTCTGCTAATTTTGGTCTAAAAAAAAAAAAAAAATCGATTTGCATGCCAGAAAATATGATAATCGATTTCTGAAGATGGTTTAATAAATCTTGTCAGACTGACAGCTTATTTTTTCTGTCCACAGAGAGTCAAGATTGTGGATTAAACATGTTTTCCACAGTGATGTTAATGATGTTGATGCTTTATCTATCAATAATACCCATGTATCTATACTATATATAGAGAGAGACAGACAGACAGACAGAAGTGAGAAAAATATATACATACACACACACACACACACACATATATATATATAATATTTTACTTGTTTCAATCATTGTACTTGCAGTCATGCTGAAGCACTGCCTTGAAATATATATAAATAAAACAAATTTGGATAGTATGAGAAGAAATGAAGTAGCAAATAATTATCTGTACCTAGAGGCTAAGAAGAAAGCTAAACATAGGTTCACCGAACTAGAAGACAGCCAAACAGAATATATTTGTCATTAGGATAGAATGTTTCAAATTACAATAAAATGTGTCAGCACTAATCAGCTTGTCATTGGAATGAAGTGTGTCTGAAATGTCAAAGACACACCTGTTACCAAAATGATAACAAGAATGAAATACGGAAATTTTACAATGACAACGCAATGCTCAAGGGTGTCCAGCTGAAATAAGAGAGACAGGGAGTAGAACAATTAGAGATAGTTAAAGCTATCTGAGTTGATATTAGAAAGTAGCCATTAGGTTGCCTGTTGTTACCGTTTCTCTCTTGAAATACGCCTGTATTTCAATTAATTTTGAATATAGTGAAGTCTGTAGTAAAATAACTTTTGTCTTTATTAAACCAATGTTTGGAAGATAAATTAACATAAAATTTTAATTTTGATCACATTAAGCAGGAAGTTTGTACCATAAACCTAGGGACAGTCTTAGGTGAACTGGTATCAAAACAGTTAAAATGATGTTGAAAAGATTTGTTAATAAACAATACAGTATAAATTGTCAACCGTGGAGGCGCAATGGTTAGGATCGCGGTTTCGATTCCCAGACCAGGCGTTGTGAGTGTTTATTGAGCGAAAACACCTAAAAGCTCCACGAGGCTCCGGCAGGTGATTGTGGCGAACCCTGCTGTACTCTTTCACCACAACTTTCTCTCACTCTTACTTCCTGTTTCTGTTGTGCCTGTAATTCAAAGGGTCAGCCTTGTCACACTGTGTCACGCTGAATATCCCCGAGAACTACGTTAAGGGTACACGTGTCCGTGGAGTACTCAACCACTTGCATGTTAATTTCATGAGCAGGCTGTTCCGTTGATCGAATCAACTGGAACCCTCGACGTCGTAAGCGACGGAGTGCCAACAACAACAACAAATTGTCAACCGTTACAAAAGTAATGAAGTAAAGAAGGGAAAGTACAAGTTTAACTAATGGTTAAGGTTTTGAAGGAAGTTGACAAAGTTATAACAGAGATGCATCGAGTTGAGAGGAATGTGGTATAGTTTGGATTTGAACCAGAACCCAAAACAGATATTACATTCAGGTAGGAGAGAAATCCACAAGACATGAGAATGATACGGAGTCCAATCGCCAAACAGAAATGACAGTTTATATCATGAACCAGCTTAATTTTTTTAAAGTCAAATTATCATTCATTGGAATGACATTAGAAAAGTTATAAATATGGTTAGTGTGTGTGTGTATATAGGCAGCTAAATGAATCGGTGTCAGGAAGGACATCCAGGCATAAAATACTGCCTCAAAATGTTTTGTCCTGTGCTGTTATAGAAAACCTTTGCACTGAGAATCAGAGACATGTAAATAATAAAATAAAATTTCATGCCACACACACACACACACACACACACACACATACAGACACACACATGGGTGGACATGGATGCATACACATATGGAAATATACACTTGCTCAAGCTATCGAGATATGCATACACGTCTGTACTTGTGTGCGCGCTCGCGCACACACACTGGAAAATGCATTTCTGCCAAATGTCATTTAAAAGACGCATTTTAAAGTGAGTCATGAGGAAACAAAGTCAGAGAGAGAGAGAGAGAGAGAGAGAGAGAGAGAGAGAGAGAGAGAGAGAGAGA
>NC_068986.1:76494344-76506147 GCF_001194135.2 Octopus bimaculoides | reverse complement strand
CTTAACCATAACCATACATACATACATACATACATACACACATACCCTGTTGTAGATGTTAAAATTCCAATGAAGGAACCTTGAATCTAGGTTAAAAACCGGGTCTTTCTCTATTGGCAAGAAATCTTGAAATAAACTGAATAATAACATACATACATACATACGCATGAGAATTACACGCATAAAACAAAACATACAAATATGCACATGCACTGACTCCAAATACTGCACATATACACGCATACATGCAAAAATACACTGTTGATGTTGAAATTCCAATGAAGGAACCTTGGATCGAGGTTAGAAACCGGCTCTTTCTCTATTCGCAAATCTTGAAATAAAACTGAATAAGGACGTACGCACACACACGAGAGGATACACATACGAGTGAAACACATACACGAGTGGACACAACAAAAACTGTTTGAAAGAATGAATAAAATAGACCATATAACTATATTAACTTATAAGATTGAATAAAATAAATGTATTTGGAGAATGAGATGAAAATCAAACTTCATTGCTATTTAAGAAATTTCATTAAGATCTTATTTACAAAAGTGGCTAAAGTAAATTTATCGTGTTAAATAACAACTCTTCGTCTTTAATTATAATTCTATTCACATCTAGAATACATTATAAGAAAATAAATCGAGCCCGGACTAAAAGGCAAAAGCTGATGTCATTGTGATTTGAACTTAAAACGTTAAGGGCTATAACTAAATACTGATAGTAATTCTTTTTTTAATAGGCACCAGGCCTGAAATTTTGTTAGGACGAGCTAGTAGATTTACATCGACCCCGGTATTTAACTGGTATTTATTTCATCGATACCAAAAGGAAGAAAGGCAAAGTCGACCCCGGCGACATTTGAACTCGGGACATAAAAACGGAAGAAATACTGTTAAGCATTTTTGTCCAACGAAGTAACAATTCTGCCAGGTTGCCGCTTTAAATTGCGTCAGACACTATTGATTATAATAGTCTACTACTGCCTTGTAATCGAAAGCTAACTGCAGCATTACAGCAGACAACCGGAACATTAAAGCTTCTACGTGGTTACTCCAAAGACGAATAATAGCAACCAAATCTCCCTCAACTAGGGTCTTGATAAAAAGAGACATTAAATAGTGTAATCCTATATACCCCTAAAAAAGACGAGATGGTTAAGTCTGTGACATCTTTGATTATAGGTCCAACAATAATATCTACAACCTGTGATATACGACCGCTACCCGGTCGTTCAAACTGCTAGCAACAGCAGCCAAATCTCCCTCAAATCACAACTTACTGTCTTTATAAAAGTCAGATTTTTCTTCATGTATGATAATTACAAATAATAGACAATCTAACATTTCGGATACTATCTCCAAACGATTTTTTTTTTTGCATATTCGTAATCTCCGACATCTAAATCCTAGGAACCCGAAGAATTTTTTTCACAAAAATGCATTTTTCAAGGCGAATCTGCATTAGCCCGGGATTACCCCAACACTGACTTTTCTTTATCAAAAGACGATAAGACTGAATTAAGAATTAACTTGTTTAAAGCCTTTCGTCACAGCTTAAGGGAACGTGTCCTAATGCACCTTCTTCATGCTATTATTAATAATAAAAGTGAAGTGAAATACAGCCAGTGCGTGTTTTTCACTGGCACCATAACCCTTCCAACGTATCACACTATTTACTTTAACACACGTTAATGAAAAATTTAGGAAAGCAAATACGAAAACGAATGTGCGTGTGTGTGAGAGAGACAGACAGAAAGACCCAACAACATAGTTCCCGGTTTAGTCTTACTGCGTGTTAACTTGGGTGTCTTATACTATAGCCCCGGACCAACTCAAAGCTTTGTGAGTAGATTTCGCAGATTTGTATATCTACGTGCATATGTGTGTGTGTGTCTTTGTGTTTATGTTTGTCCCCTACCACCGATTTGTTTACATCCTCGTAACTTAGCAGTTCGGTAAAAGACCGACAGAATAAGAACTGGGGTCAGTTCACCCTTTAGGGAGGTACCTGAACATGACCTTAGTCCTGTCTATATATACATATAACGAAATGTTAGCGCCAATCCGTTTGTAATTCATAAGATTGATTATTATTATTATTTTTCCCGATTGTGTGTGAGGGGGAGAAGCACAATTTACAAACGTAAACATTTTTTTTTTAAATTACAAATAAACAAACAAATCAAAGAAACATACACACACTCCCTCAATTATACAATTATAAAACCACTGTTTCCACAAACTTCAATTCGTTTTTATAATCATTTTTTCATGGCCAATATCCATAATGTGGATAGATGGACTAGAATGGCCCTAGGAACATTCATCGATGTGACTGAAAGAAAGCGATTCCAACCAGGAACCGAAACCGTGACACGGTCTATGTTTAAAATAAAATAGAGGCGTAATAGACTGAAAGTGATATTAATAAATACGGCACCTGTTGCGAGGTAAAAATCCAGTAATATTATCATTGAATTCCTCGAAGAGAAATCTTTGAAGAGCAAATAATTGAATTAACTTTCCATTTTGTGTCAGTCAAGTGAATGACAGAAAGAATATGTATGTTTATGTGAGAATATATATCAGCGTGAGAGTATGTGTGAACGTACGAATATGTATGTATGAGAGTTTAAGTAAAGTGAAATGTCAGTGTCAATATGCGAACAGTTTGTGGTCAAGTATGATAGACTTACTTGATTTAGGTCCAACACATTTATCGATAGACAAGGATACTGGTCAACTTCTAACTTGAGTCATACTGCCTACCACAAAATCAAACAGGAACAACGTCAGCCAAAGCGATTGATAAAATTAAAACCACATGTAAATGACTTCTTTTAACTTTTTCTGCACAATAATTTTTTAACTAGGTGATTTCACGAAAAAAAAATACATACATAATCACACTGGCATACAAACCACTATACTGCATTTATACTTTGTATATATATCAACATAGTTTCTACACAATTCAATTGGTGACATAAACTACACATACATGTATTTGTATTTACATACTTACGCGCACACACCTATATTTCTACACCAGTACACGCTGAGTAGATAAGCCGTCACTGATACATGTTATCTATGACAATTGCTATTTATCACAACGCAATAAACTTTTTATTTTCTTTTAGTTATTTTCTTCCTTCCTTTAACCAACGAGTGAATTACATTCAGACGCCGCTGATACTCATAAGTGAGACACAAGCATCATGAACAAACGCAGAGGTGACAGGTTAAATTTATCGTATATGATACTTTTTTTTTTTTTCCTATACAGCTACTCCAGACTCCTCCCACACCACTTGTTGAGGCCAACTATTTACATATTAAGTAGTCTGTGCGGTCATTAAGAATCTCGAAACTGGAATTTGTTCGTGAAGTAGGAAGGTGTAGCGAAACGAAGAAAAAACTGAGCTAAAATGTTGATAAATTAGATGTATCACTCATTCTGTAATTATAGCTAACTATAACAGTTGGAGGTGTGGTCGGCTGGAGAAATACAAACACGCTCTTGTTTCGGATCTGAATATATAAAAACAACCAGGAAGAAAATGCACTCTTGCAGATTGAATTACTGATATGTTAAACAATTAGTAACGGATATAGAGGAAATTAAACCGCTATCCCTGACCAATTAATAGAAAATATCGAAGGATGACTTTTTTGTTGATTCTCATTATCTTTCGTTATTATTCTGGAACAAACAAAGGATAGAAATAAGTTTTCTTTCCCTAAGTTTCTTAGATACATATTATAGAAGTCTCGAGAAAAATAAAACAAAATAACGAGTAAGAATACAAGATGTATAATTACGCTGTGAAGAAATCAACGTTTCGGACAATAGTGCTTCGTCAAAATCAGAAAAAAAATTACATAAGCAGAATTGTAGACAGCTCGGTGAATAAAAAGTTATATATTTGTACTGTTGTTTTATTGTAATTTCTTTTTCCTCAAAAGCTTTTGGATATTACAGGTGCAGGAGTGACTGGGTGGTCTTAGGGCGGTTACTCGGGGCCCTCGCGGGTCTGGGGACCCAGTTCTGATGAGGCTTGCTAGCAATAAATAAATATCATAGGGCCCAGGTGACTGATTAGCCCTGGGACCTACAATGCTGCTAAGACGGCCCTGCTTTCATCCTCATTTGAGCTGTATGATAGTATTAGTACCAGTGGTGTACAGGGAAACATTATAATCTTACTACATCCACCTCCAAAATGTGTTGCTTTGTGCCCCCAGTAGAAATCAATGTTATCCTTGTAATTTTTATGTTTTAATTAGAAAATTCTACGAAAGTTTGGTGTGGTTTTACATCACAGTTGATTTATATATCTGTATTCTTGAGCAGCCACTCTACGAATTTTATTGAAAAGAAGAGGTCTAGTAATGATAGCAAAAATATATTCATTTAACAGAAAGCTTCGTTAATCTACTAAATGTTCGATTTACTGAGTGCATTTCGGGTCGTTTCCTCATTGTTCTCACTGTTGTTAAAATTACATTTATATTAGTATGACGAGTGAACTATGAGCATTCACTCAACATGGTTGCATCAGGTCCCCCAAAATCAAGTATCATGTTACGCCGACTTATCAACAGCACCCACCACTACCGACGGCGTCAACACCAACTCTAAGAGCGATGAAGATACAAGAGCTGACCCGAGTGTAGCAAATCGCCGATATTCCTCACGGGAAAGCATGTTTTTATATGGTGCTTCGTCAGAAGTTAATTTTATTGATATTTTACAGATTTTGGGGCAGTTAAAAACAGAGAATTAATTTTTGACTTTTAACAAACAAAAGAAATATATCGTTCTCAGTTTCTCACATCTCTAAACTTGTAGCATATAGTAACTTGACTTCTAGAAGTTAATATGCGGTTTAAGAGTTTTAAAAAATGAAAATAGATTGAGCTGAAGTGATATTCCGTAATTTCATAAAGAAAACATAAGAGTACTGGTGAAATGCCTTAATTTTATTCTTTTTTAAATCGATCATTATGCCTATGTAAGTAGGTTTACATACACTTCCTCGTATAGTTCCTTCTGGCAGGATTTATATAAAAATAAAAAAAAGATTACACCTAAAACTGCACGTTAACTCTCTGAGGAAGACAACATTCCATTTGGTAGACTTCGTTTTTTAATTTCCTGTTGTTGTGTCGGTTATTGATATAGTTGTGACTATCTTTATTGTCACTGCTGTTGATCGCTCAGATTTATGGCCCAAGATCAGAACGATCGAGACCTAGTAACGAAGCAAGGTAACGTAGTAGTAAAAATCATGTGTCTATATATACGTCTATATGTGTCTTGTTTCTTTTATTTTCTTTCACTTGTTTCAATCATTGGACAGCAACGAACAAATCGACCCCCAGTACTTATTTTTCTAAGTGTGATACTTATTGTATGGCTGTCTTTTGCCGAACCGCAAAGTTATGTTATGGGGATGTAACCAAACCATTATCATTTGTTAAGTGGTGACAAATAATGGACACACACACACATAAGATTGGCTTCCACAGTTTCTATCTATCAAATTCACTCACAAGGCATAGCTCGGCCCGGGATTGTAGAAGAAGACGCTTGCACAAGGTGCTGCCCATAGGGACTGAACCCGAAACCACGTGGTTTGCCAAGCGAGTTTCTTAACTGCAAGGCCGTGTCTGCGAGTGTAAATTAGATATTTTATGAATGTGTGTTTACTAGTAATTGCCAAATAATTCGGTCAGTCTAGATTCTTGGACATTCTCTTTTAACACGCCCCGAGGTGCGGTGTAACTGTTTGTCACACCTTCTATTTATAGTCCTCTCCTTCATTTGGGCTCTTGCGTGGCGTTGTTTTTGCTCCGTTGCCTTCTCCTCTCAATCTTATCTTCGCACCTCTTTCTCACTGGTCGTCACTTTCTTACGTGTTACGTCATCCCTCTTCTATAAATAATGTTCTACGAAAGCTTTTATCGCATAGCTTTAAATTGCATTGTAAGTGATATGCCTATCTCCAGCACCATTTACGCAGCTTTTTTTCTATCCCTTAATTTCATACCACTTTCCCTTTCTACCTAGTCTGAGTCATTAACACTTTCCAAATTCCCTCTCCAATTCTAGCTTCACTCCAAGATAACCAACCCTCTCATGATCTCCCTATATCACTATTTTCTTCAGTCCCTTCCTAATTTAACTATTTACACCCAAAAGACAATACCACTTTCTCTCTTTCTTCCTCTCTCCCAAACAAAGATTCTGTATGTTATTATTTAATCTTGTAGGGAAGTGGTTATACACCATTAGGTGTATCTCAATTCCTTACATTAAATTTCTTAAGGAAGAAAACGGAACGCAGACTCTAAACTAACAACACAACAATATTTTATTACAGTAGAATTCTGCTCACTCTAGGAGGGAATTCGGTAGCATGTCGCCTTTTGGTTAGATGAGACGCCGTCAATGAAGTTGCGTGGTTAGAAGTCATTTCTCTCCTCTCTGGTTATCTATGTGGCTCCATTGTAGAGTTGTCGGAGAGCTGCTATTGTGACGTCTAGCTTCCACGAAGTTCAGCGTACAAAAGAGATCGAAAGACGCGGGAACGCTTGGATATTGGATGACTACGCATGCGCATGAGACTCTTCCTACATTCCTTCCGGAAGACTAGTCCCTGCGCATGCGTGGATAAACTCCAGAATGGCGACTGATATTAGGCGCCACTACAATCTTATTTCTAGATTTCTTGCCAATGGAGGAGGGACCATTTTCTAACCAAGAGCCACGACTCCTTCGTTAGAATTCCAACAACATGAACAGGGTAGTTGTGCATGTATGTGTGCAAGTATTTGAAGTCAGTACATGTGCAGATCTATATTTGTTTTACGTTTTATACTCATAGGCATCGTTCAATTTGATATCTCTTCTTCGGAGGCATTCAACATATGTAGCGGCGTGAAGCAGGGCTGTGTGCTCGCCCCCACACTGTTTGGCATCTTCGTAGTCATGTTGAAACATGCATTTGGAACATCATGGTATCTACCGTCACACCAGATCAGACGGTAAAACGGTAAACTGTTTAGTCTGTCGAGACTGAAAGCAAAATCCAGGGTTCGTCAGGTACTCATTAGAGAAACGCTGTTCGCGAACGACGCAGCACTGATAGTGCACTCTGAGGAGCAAATTGCAACACCTTGTAGACAAACTCTCAAAGACCTGTCAGGAATTCAGCCTGACTATCACTCTGAAGAAGACCAACGTACTGGTGAAACGTATCTTGGATATCAAGTGGACCGACCGCATCACCAACACCGAAGTCCTCAGCCACGCTAAGACACCCAATATATTCACCCTGCTCTAGCAGCACCGTCTGCGCTGGCTCGGTCATGTACATCACATGCCGGATAGGAGGATCCCAAAAGACCTCCTGTATGGGGAATTGGCCTCCAGCACAAGAGCACGAGGACGACCTCACCTTCGTTTCAAGGCCGTCTGCAATAGACATGTGAAGTCAATAGGTCTGGACGTCCTGAGATGGGAGGAGGTCATAAATGATTGCCCACGCTGGAGACAAATACTGCTAAAGGGGATAAAGCGAGAGGAGGAGAAACAGGAAATTGCCACAAAAGAAAAGCGCACTCGACGAAAGAAAAAACCAGTACCCCCGGTGGAGAGCTCTTTTAAATGCAGTCGCCGTATGCATGACTGCCACTCCCATGTGGGCCTCTATAGCCACAGCTGATGCTGCACCATCATCGGCAGCTGACACAATTTCTCCGGGTGCAAATCCATGCTCTCTCGAGACCGACGGATGCCTACTATATACAGTTGCATGTCTAGATATGTGCATATGTACTTGTATGTTAAACTTCCAGAAAGTTTTACATATTTTGACAGTTCTATTGATGACTTGTATCTGGAATCTTCTAATTAACTTTCTCCATTTTTGGTTGTAAGAAACCTAATTTCTCAAAACTTGTGCTGAGGTAGTATGCTGCTCTAATAATTATGGGCATAAATCTAAACTTGAATTTCTGGTAGAGTACCTGTAAATTTTTCAACAGTTCAGCGTAGATGTTTTCTTTTTCGTTAATCTTTCTTTTGCTTTATGTTGAAATCCGCTGGGCAACTGATTTCCACCACTGTACATAGTTTCTCTTCTCTGTTCCAATCTCTATGTTTGGTCTATTGTTTTCCTTTTTTTTTTTAATGTTTTCACGGGTATATTCCACCAATAATCTTTTATATTTTGAGTAGTTATAGTCTCTACCATGCTGTGAGTTGTTATATCTTTTGTTTCAAGTGTAGCGACCGTGCGACCAGGAGATGGTGACGAAGGAACGGCTCCTTTAGCGCATCGCACGGTCGGCACAAATATGAAAAAACAAAAGATGGAATGAGTTAAGTGCCAACAAGGAAAGAGAGAGACTCAACCGGTAAAAATGTATAAAAGTAAGGTTTTATTGGTTGTCAACTAGAATGTCTGTGTATGAGTGAATGCGACATAATAAAACACAATATAATACAGGCCGTCTTGTAAACAGAAAGTGTGTGTACACAAATATGTATGTGAATGTAAGAGATACAGAGCATAGAAAACAGTCTATAAATAAGGACGTTAAAAATCCAGACACAAGGATGTGAAATACCAGTTCGTAGCTAAGGTACACAGTAGGTTGAAGGGCTGTACAAGAGGTTGTGGGGTCGAGGCAGAGTCGAAGAGTCACATGTCGTGAGAAGTTGAGGCTTTCATGCCGAGCCGGTTACTTGGTACAGGAGTTCTCGCAGGTTGAGTTCTGGCTGTTATTCATGGTGAAGCGATTCACACAAACAGTGTTGAGAGAAACAGTGCGGGAGCTGTTGGTGGTGTGTACGTAGAGATGTCGGTGTAGATGCTGGCGACGAAGACGCTTGTAGTAAACAGTTAGTTGAACGGTGGTGTTGGATCTCCAGTGAAGTGCAGTCATGTCGTCGTTGGAACTGGCTGGTGCTCTGTGGTCAGCGGCTAGACCTTAGAAGGTCTAAGGCCGAGACAACTTTAACGCAGACGAGCATGCTATTTAAGAGAAAAAATCGGCTCAAGCAGGGGTTCAGAAACCCATTCTACGTGACATTATCAGAAGGCTGCGATTGGTTGGTATGCACCCTGGCGCGAAATAGAACTAGAGAAAAAAATACGCCAATACCAACCAATCAGAGTGGTGGACACAACAGGATCCAAGATTAACCTTCCGACGGATATCATTGTGCAAGATCTTGGCCACAACATCATGTCTCGTGGATATATAATAACACGATGACATTTTTGGACAACAGCTTACGACGTGAGTAATATCTTCGGGCTTAACTCTGCGAATTCTCACTTGGCTATCACATTTCGGTGTTTTTCCTGTGAATCTGTCACTTTTGTGCATCAGGAATTTGGTTGCTATACCCTTCAAAGGTATGCATGCATGTATGTATGTCTGTGTGTATGTGTGTATGTATGTGTGTATGTATGTATGTATGTATGTATGTATGTATGTATGTATGTATGAGTGAATGAAGGCACGTGGCTTAGTGTTTAGGGTATTCGGCTCACGATAGTAAGGATGTGAGCTTGATTCTCGGCGGTGCCTTATGATCTTGAGCAAGACATTTTATTTCCCATTGCCCCAGTAACATTTTGTGTCAGGCTGAATCTCCCTGAGAACTACGTTAAGGGTAAGCGTGTCTGTGAAATTGTCCGTTAATTTCACGAGCAGTATGTTCTGTTGATCAGATCAACTGAAACCCTCGTCATCGCAACCGACGTACATACATACATACATACATGCATATTTACATACATACATACATAGCAGAATTCAGCATGTGTTCTAGTACGAATAATTCTTAGACTTTAAAAGCAGTATCAATGGAGGACGCATCCGTACATGCGACCAAAGAACAACGATTTCCCCCACGTGTCCTCATGAGCATGACTTAAGACGGTACAATTGAGCTTTCTGACATGTAACGCATCTTCTGGTCTATTTACGGGAGTTCTAGGTGATACCAACCCATTCAAAACAGGCAGATATCAACTTCTGTGATACCAAGATGTAGTAAACAGTGCAAATCAGTGAAAAAAAATTGACGTTTATGCTTCTGTGGTACAAACGAGCATTCTTGACTAGTAGAGACGCCATACCAAATATGACTCGTAGAAGATGAGGTGACTCGCTGGAATTTCAAGGACAAAGAATTCTGGAGTTTTACAAGTTTTTTTGTCAGTTTCTTGATCAGCTGCGCAATATATTGAAGATCAATAGTGGCAATGGTGTGCAATGTGTTCGGCTGTATGCGAAAAAGTGCGTCGGTCGCTGAGTTAGCCAAACCAGTGATGTGATGTACATCCGTGGTGTATTGAAATGTAAAGTCGCGACAGCAAGCTTCTCTAAGGGAGTAACGATCAGGCATCACGGAGAATGTGTATACGGGTGGCCTGTCAGCTACATAAAGAAAGCAGTACTTTCTAACATGCATCAAAATTGTTTTTTAACAGTCAGGTATGCTGCCAATAATTCCCGAGCGAGAAAGTACTGTATTTAGATTTCGTGGGCTACAGTCGCATGGAGGAGAAAGACAATGGTTGCCAAACGTTAACTAACTGCTGTAGCACACCCCCATTCCGACATCGAATACATCAACCAACAAGCAAAGAGGAGCACCAGCATTGCAGTTTATGAAAAGAGCGTTTGGTTCTCTCTCTCTCTCTCTCTCTCTCTCTCTCTCTCTCTCTCTCTCTTCCTCACTGGCAGATTATATGTATTATTCCAGCCTTTTGAACGGAGCCATTATTAGATGGTTTCACCACGCTTCCACGACCACCTAAAAGCTAAACTCGTTTACATTCAGGGTTATAGGCCGAGTTCTGTGTATGCTTGTTACGATGTTGAAACTCCTATAAAAATTTATCAAACCAAGATATTCATGCAGTTTTCGCAGTGGTGCAGGCACTGGAAAATCTACAATCGACTTCACTTTCACAGAGAGTAGGCGAATTACGTCCTTGTCGATGATGTATCCGAGGAACAGAGATGTAACTCCAAATACACGTTTGTTGGGGGTTCATAATGAATTCTGTACTCAGTCAACTGTTCGAAAAGTCGTCGTGGCACTCCGTCGGTTACAACGACGAGCGTTCTAGTTGATCTGATCAACGGAACAGCCTGCTCGTGAAATTAACATGCAAGTGGCTGAGCACTCCACAGACATGTGTACCCTTAACGTAGTTCTCAGGGAGATTCAGCGTGACACAGTCGTGATGCGATAAAGTAGTTGTATACTGTCAACTTAATGTGACAGTCCCATGAAGGGAATAATACTACTGCATAAATCTCTCTGAGAGATTGAGAAATATATTATTTTTATTTTTGAAATCAGTGAATGTGTTTCACTAGAATTATTATATGTTTACAAGAGCTTGACAGGCATCTCCAACTAGCAAGCCATGCTACTCCAGACTGATGATGAGCAAAGACTCAGAAACTAGTCTCTGGATGTAGGCTTAGCTAAATTGAGGTGCTTGTCTCCTCCTTGTAAACATAAGGACACAGGAAATGTATCAAGGCCGACAGAGAGCGGTGCTGCTTCCTAGGGCTAAATAGCAGTAATATTATTCCCTTCATAGGACTGTCACAATAAATTGACAGCATACAACTACTTTATCGCATCACTACTGCATAAATCTCTCTGAGAGATTTAGAAATGTATTATTTCTATTTTTGAAATCAGTGAATGTGTTTCACTAGAATTATTATATATTTACGAGAGCTTG
>NC_068986.1:76490692-76491814 GCF_001194135.2 Octopus bimaculoides | reverse complement strand
TTTAAGCAAAATAATATATTCCTCTATACATAATCATACAAAAAACCCACCTTTTTTGTATTTATTTTTACTCGCATATATATATATATATATACATATATACGATGGGCTTCTTTCAGTTTCTGTCTACCAAATCCACTCGCAAGGCTTTGGTCGGCCCGAGGCTATAGTAGAAGACACTTGCCCAAGATGCCATGCAGTGGGATTGAACCCGGAACCATGTGGTTGGTAAGCAAGCTACTTACCACACAGCCACTCAGTTTTATAAAAAGTTCACAAAATAGAATAAATTACGTCCTTTGTAAGGAAGAAGAGGAGTGTAAGATTTCAAGTAGCAAGATAAAATCTTTACTAATCGTGCTGAATAAATAGATAACATTGTTTAAAAAAGAAAAATTCATTCTTCCCCCTAAAATGTTAGACTTCTCTTCCTCACTACAAAATTGTTTATTTCAGTTTGTGATTTTTTTATTTGCTGACACAGACTAACAGTAATTTCCTCTGATTCTACTTTTAATAGTAGTTTTATGGTTCCGTTTCCTAATGAATAAAAAAAAATGAAAGAAATCTGTCTCATCTTGGAGCATATATATCTAAGTCCTTGCTGATCATTCCATACTGGAGAAACTGACATAATTGATACCTGGCTTGAAATATGCCCAGTAAATAACAGTACCCCAGGATGACTATTGCTAAAACTGGTTAAAACCAGAAAATGAGTAAAACTATATATAATGACACATAAGTTAGGATTGACAAGATGGCTTGTAGGAGTGCATTCTTTAAACTGATTCATCTATTTAGCTGTGTGGTAAAAATAAAATTCTATTTATGTCCTTAGCTCCAAATATATGTTTCCTGTAAGTTTGGGCATTAGTTTATCTCTCTGCAGTTGATAAAAGAAAATGCCAGTAATTTATGAAGTTGAAATGCATATTTAGTGAAATGAAACTCTTATATCTCTGTTGGTACATTTTGAGAATAGTTGATATCTTCTGAACAGACATTCCTATGGTTGGAGATACAACTGTAGTAGTAGTAGTAGTAGTAGTAGTAGTAGTAGTAGTAGTGGTGGTGGTGGTGGTGGTGGTGGTGGTGATGGTGGTCTTGGTAGTAGTAGTA
>NC_068986.1:76474388-76490682 GCF_001194135.2 Octopus bimaculoides | reverse complement strand
TGGTGGTGGTGGTGGTGGTGATGGTGGTCTTGGTAGTAGTAGTAGTAGTCATTGCATTTTAAAAAATTAACCTTATACATGAGAGAGAATGGAGGAATGCTCACTACAGTCTTAAGGCATGGACAGACTAGGTAGTTGCCTGGAGACCCCAGAGGTCTATGAGTCCAATTCGGATCTATGTATGATGTGGCTTGCTGTCAATAAATAGATATAGGGCCTAGTATATTGATTTGCCCACAGCCCTATGATGCTGCTAAGATGGCTTTGGGAATGCTCACCTACATAAAGGATAATTGAGATTAAGGTAATTATGGTCCAGTTATACATCTTAAGCAGATCAACAGCTGGAGAGGTAACACAAACAGAAAGATGTACTAAATGAAACATTTAGACCAGGCATAGGCAACCTTTCTTGAGAAGCAAGTCACATGACACATGGATGATCATCATGTAGACTGGACTACAAAAAGAAATTCAAAGTAATTTTTCATCAGGTGCACCATTCAGAAATTCATGTAAGCTGCAGTTCATCCATGACTGATTTAGACCAATGACTCTGGAACAGTGTACCATAGGCATGTGCTGGGATATCAAACATATAGGAAAACGTATCATTCATAATTTTGTTATACAAATATGATTAATAAAATAAGGTAAACATATAGGCACAGGCATGGTTGCGTGGTAAGAAGCTTGCTTCCCAACCACATGGTTCTGAATTCAGTCCCACTGCATGGCAGCTTCGGCAAGTGTCTTCTACTATAGCCTTGGGCTGACCAAAGCATTGTGAGTGGATTTGGTAGATGGACTAAAAAAAGCCCATCATATGTAGGTGTATGTCTGTGTCTTTGTGTCTGTGGATGTCTCCCACTGCAGCTTGACAATCGGTGCTAGTGTGTTTACATCCCTGTAACTTAGCAGTTTGGCGAAAGAGTACTGGGGTTGATTCATTTAGTTAAAATATTCTGCAAGGTGGTGCCCCAGTATGGCTACAATCCAATGACTGAAACAAGTAAACAAGATATAGAAAATTAGTCTTTAATCTTTTACTTGTTTTGGTCATTAGACCTATCATTTAAACCCATTTCTAGGTTTAAACAATCAAATCTATTCCAGCACTCATTCTATTGATCCCCTTTTGCTGAACCACTAGTTCAGGGATGTAAATAAACCAACACCAGTCATCAAGCAATGTGGGAGAGGGACAAACACAAAGACATGCACACACATGTGACAGGTTTCCACAGTTACCATTAGCCAAATTCACACATGAGGTATTGATCAGCTCAGGCTGGTGGACTGGACCTGAAACTACATGGTTGCAAAAGAGCTTCTTAATCACACAGCCATGTCTGTACCTAAATATTTAAAACTCTAAAACAAGGATTTTTCTCTAAGCTTTCCATGCCAGTCATTTTTAACTTTCCATGTGAAGTACACAAGTAATTTTTTTGTGTTTTTTTTTTCACTATATTATCTCCCGAAATCAAAAGGCTTGAGAACCACAGTTTTAAAGGATTCAACTGAAAATCAAACAACAGAAGAAAAAAAAAAAAAAAAAAAAAAAAAATAATAAATATTCCAGTTTGGAAACTTGAAACATTTTCGGCAGTTAATTAAAATCTAATTCATGGGTTAAGCCACCATGATAGGTATTAAGGGGTA
Source organism: Octopus bimaculoides (assembly GCF_001194135.2). NCBI lineage: Eukaryota > Metazoa > Mollusca > Cephalopoda > Octopoda > Octopodidae > Octopus > Octopus bimaculoides. The sequence continues at coordinate 76,489,017 of NC_068986.1, read as the reverse complement.
GCAATGTAGAAGTTGGTTTGCCAAGGGATTTTTCAATGAGAAGTGTCCAGGTAAATGTGATAAGATGCAGAGTAATTCCATGGTGTAAGTTGTTGGGAAAACAGTCCTATGCAGTAGTACGGTACCTAACTATTTATTTTTTGTCCTTTTCTTTGTGTTTCAGAGAATATTACACCTTAAGAAGGTGGGGTTTTTTTTTCAAATATTAGAATTTAACCTCAAATAGTCATACAGCTAATGAAATAAGCTCTCAACATAACCTCTCGACCCTGGATGATCCTGTTGAGTTTCATCTTTTTCACATCAAGCTATATCAGTAGCTATAAGTTTCACCCAGCTTTGTATAAGCAGACTACTAAACTATTTGTTGACTCACTCCCCTCAATTGTGATTCCTCCTTCATTAGTGTGGTGCTCCCTTGAAGCCCCAATTACTGACCTAGCTTTCTAGTCCATCTTTAGATCCAAAATGGCTAAGCTCAAACAACTTTTAAAATACCTTTAAATAGTTGAGCCCCACCAAGGCTTTTTGTATACTTAGGAATTACTTGTCAATTCCTGAGCTATTGTATTTTCTGAGAGTTAGCCCCTCTTACAGATTCCTGTCCTCCCTCCAATACTTTGACGACCTCATCTTCAGGAAACTCAAATTCCTGGTCAATGTCAAACTCTCTTCAGGAAACTCAAATTCCTGGTCAATGTCAAACTCTCTCCAGACTCCCATGACCAAGCTGCTTTGCCCAAACAGTTTGGGAGTTTAGGTCTATGCAAGTGCTCGTCTTTATCTCTTCCCTATTTTCTTTCCTCCATTCACACTTGCTCCCCTTTGGTAGGCAACATCCTCTCCTCTCCAACATGGACAAATTCAAACAGGGAGATGAATGAAGCTCTATCACAGTAGAGAGAGTTGGGTTTGTCAGTTCCAGTTACAGTGGAGGATAGAAGAAAACAGAGAATATGGGACAACCTGCATTCAGGTGTCACTTTCAACTATCTCCTTGATCAATCTGATCAATTTTCAAGGTGTCACCTACTTTCAGCTAGTGCAAAATTCTCAGGGGACTAGATTGATGCCCTGCCTGTGGCCAACATTGGAGGTCTGCTCAGTCTAGATGAACTCCTCATCTCCATCATACACAGAGTGGGAGCTGACGTTTGTAGGGGACTGAGATGTCACTGTAGTAGGCCCCTCAACCCCACAGGTCTTCACAGTCTGTCTTTCCACCTAAATGCTGGTCACTTTGCTCATCACACCAAGCTTAACCTAATCCTTAAGCAGGCCCTGGCTCAGATTAATATCCGACCAGTTCTGGAGCTATCAGGATTATCCAAAAGTGATGGAAAGAAACCAGATGATCTTACCCTCTGTCCCTGGGTTAGAGGTAGGTGCCTCATTTGGAACACCACAGTCTGTGACTCCTTTACTCCCTCCCACATCCTGGATGCCGCAGTTAATAGGAGGGTCACTGCTACCATAGCTGAATGGAAGAAAACCTTGAAGTATCGGGAACTGACAGAGAACTATCTCTTCTAGCCTGTTGAGTTTGAGACATTCAGAGGGACAGAGCAACTAACCACAAAGTTCTTGTCAAAGTTGGCAGCTCACCTCATCAAGGAGTCAGGTGATGCCCTTGAGGGCGCTTGGCTTTCCCCACGCCTTAGCCTCGCCATCGCCCGTAGTAATGTTGCAAATGTGCTGGCTTGTTTCAGTAGGTTCCGCTAAACCTTGTGGTGTGTGGCCAGTTGCTATGATAAAAAGAAAAATTCCCTACAAATGGTTTCAATACAGTTTTAACACAAAGATTTGGAAGAGTTAGATGAAAGTTCTCCAGTAATTTTCGTTCATGTAAATAAATGTTTATGTTAATTTAAAAATTTGCCAGCAAAATCTTATAAACTATGTTCTGAAAGATGTGCATTTTTATATGTTATATGTGAGAATTAATGACATTGTTACCGAAACATAAAATTAATAAATATAGAATACAATTACATATATTATAACTAATGAAATATTTCGCATTATATAAGAGAAATTAGTTAAAAATCGTTTGGTATGGGTCACAGTGCCCTTTTTTTTTTTTCTGCTCGCTCCTCCTAACTTTACAACCTGTCTATGCTACTGGATGAAAGGCAAGGTTAAGCTTCAATAGATCTAGTGCATTCTCTGTCTTGGTGATGTCATCCACAAGGTGTGTCTTACTTTGTACTGGATAGTGCTGCATTCAATAGCATTAAGTGGATCATCATCATCAACAATAATTGGCATGAGTTGAACACATCTACTATCTTGCTATATTGCTACTCATCTCGGTCTTTCGTTATCTCATTTCTGAGGTTCAAACAGATCTATACCACTATGTTTTCTATCTATAGGAATCCTCAACCAAATAACACATTATACTTTTTCACTTAACACTCTTCATCCAGCCCATACCAGTGCAACACACATCCATACAAGTCAAATATTACACATTCAAACAGCTCATCTAACAGACGATCATGTTCGCCTCACAAGCGATGTTCAATTACTGGAAATTAAATATCCTTTTTACGATAAAGACGTAGTTTTGCAGTTTATGGGTCAAGTGTCACTGGAGTCGAACTAGCTTTTCATTATGATATAATATTTAAAAAATTGTAATTGTTAAACTGATAAAGAGGCCACAATTGACTAAAACAATGGTAGCTAGCTGGTAGAATTGTTAACACATCGGATAAAATGTTTAGCAGCATCTCTACTGGCTTTACGTTCTGAGTTCAAATTCTGTCAAGGTTGACTTTGCTTTTCATTCTTTCGGAGGCGATAAAATAATACCAGCTGAGTATTGAAGTCGATGTAATAGACAGGTCCCCACTCTTCGTGTTTAAGTAGAAAGTTAAAAAAATTGCGTGAAATGTTCACCTTCACTTTTTCTTTGTTTTTGTTATTGTTACAATAAAGAAGCAGAATATTTTTATGACACCCAACTCTCAGATACAGACATGGATCTGTTGACAGAACATAAGTAAAATATACTATTTATTGTTAGTTCTGAAATCAATATGACATACTTAAAAATAGGTTTGACATATTTTGTCATAAAAATTACTTTAAAAAGAAAGCAGGGAATTGAGGCAGAACAAACTTTGTATGAACAGTTAAAAATATGAATGAATTTTTATACATGTTGAGTGTATATGTCTGGGAGTGTGAATAAGAGAGAAAGAGAGAGTGAGGATGAGAAATTTGCCGAAAAGAGAAAGAGACAGAAAGAAAAATAGATAACAGCATACTTTCAAACATTATAAACATAACTTCAATTTTTAAGTCAAGCTGATAATGGTTTCTACTGTTTTAATTTTCTGTATTCTTTTTTAATGAGAGAAATGAATGACTGGTAGACAAACAAACGGACAGACCTTTACTTATAAGAGGTTTTTGATAACCTTTCCTCCTCCCCCCATCTCACGAAAAATTTTATCCTGTTTAAAAAGAGTCGACTATGTTGTGGATATGAAAATAAAATTCAATTAATGACAATTGGTGTCTCTAGAGTGGAGAAAACTTAAGATATACGTGACTGAGGAGGTGCAAGCATGGCTGTTTGGTACGAAGTTTGTTTCCCAACAACATGGCTCCGGGTTCAGACACTCTGCATGACACCTTTGGTAAGTGCCTTCTACTATAGCCTTGGGCCAATGAGAGCCTTGTGAGTGGATCTGAGATATATATATTCAGTTATTCTGAAACTAATATCAGTCTTTGACTGTGAGCATGCTGGAAAACTGCCTTAAAAGGATTTTAGTCACAGAAATCAACCCTAGGACTTAGTCTTTGTAAGTCTAGTACTTGTTCTATCGTCTCTTTTGCTGAACCACTAGATTATGAGGACGTAAACACACCAACATCAGTTCTCAAGCGATGGCTAGGGAACAAACACAGACTCAACACATATAAATATATGCATATATATATATATATATATATATATATATATATATATATATATATATGTACGACGGACTTTCATTTTCTGTTTACCAAATCCATTCACAATGCTCTGATTGGCTCAAGGCTATAGTAGAAGGCACTTGCCCAAGGTGCCATGCAGTGGGACTGAATCCGGAACCATGTGGTTATGTATCTTTGTACCTGTGTTTGTCCCCAACTCCACTACTGCTTGACAGTTACTTCCCTGTAACTTAGCCATTCTGCATAACTGACTAATAGAGTGAGTACCAGGCTTAAAAAAGGTACTGGAGTTGATTTATTCAACTAAAAATTCTTCTAGGTGGTGCTCCAGCATGGCCACATTCTAATGACTGAAACAAGTAAAAGATAAAAGACATTCAAAAGTAAATGAACATCAGAGCAGATTCTTGTCAAGTTGTACACACACACACACACACACAGAAATGCATACATATATATCATATACATGTATGTATTTGTGCATGTATTTATGTATGTGTGTATATGTTTATGTATATATGTTTTATCTTTTACTTGTTGCAGTCATTAGACTATGGCTATGCTAGGGCACCATTATGAAGAATCTTAATCAAATGTATTGACCCCAGTGAGTATTTTCTTAAGCCTGGTACTTATTCTGTTAGTTTCTCTTGCTCAACTGCCAATTCATAGTGCTGTAAACACACTAACTACAGTTGCCAAACAGTGGTGGGGAACAAAAACAAAGACACAGACATACATATATGTATATCTCCTTACATGTGACCAGTGTTCAGCCAGCCATGATCTTTCTTTCTTGGTTTGACTGCCAACCGACAACATCTCTTATGTCCATCTCCTGTGTTCCTGCCTCAAGGCTTTCACTTTATACATGCCAGCTCAATTTGTCCTCATTAGTCAAAAGACACCTGTTGTTATATTCTTGTTTGTATTTGTAATTGTGAAATATGTTCTCCGTTTTTTGTCTTTGTTGTCATACACATTCGCTTGCTTTCTTACAAAAAAATCTAATGCTCTTAGCTTAGACTTTTTGAGGGGCAACCAGACTGAACAGCCTCAAGTGTAACTGCCTGAAACTGTAAGGACATCTGGAAATCTGACTGACAAAAGAAGGCCACGAATGACCTATCCTTTTTTTCCCTATCCCTCTATTTGTTGTTTTTCCTGTCTGCCTTTGTATCATCTATCTGTCTGGATGTTTTATTGTCCTCTATTGCATTTTTGTTCAATTTTATACACACACACACACGTTTCTCTCCTACCACTACTTGACAACTGGTGTTGATGTGTTTACTTCCCCATAACTTAGCAGTTCAGCAAAAGAGATAGATAAAATAAGTACCAAGTTTTTAAAAAAAAGTACTGGAGTCGATTCATACAACTAAAATTCTTCAATGCAGTGCTCCAGCATGGCTACAGTCTAATGACTGAAAAAGATAAAAGATAATATATATATATATATATATATATATGTGATAGGCTTTTAGATTCCATCTATCAAATCTACTCACAAGGCTTTTGTTGGACTGAGGCTATAGTAGAAGATACTTGCCCAAGTACCACACAGAAAGACTGAATCCAGGATCATGTTGTTGGGAAGCAAAAAGCAAACTTCTTACCACACAGCCACATCTGTGCCAATGTGTGTGTGTTTGTGTGTTTGTATATATATGACAGGCTTTCATACAGTCTCTATTTACCAAATTACTCTCAAAGCATTATTAAACTTGAGACAATAGTAAAAGACACTTGTCCAAGATGCTATGCAGTGGAACTAAACTGAAAACCACATGATTTCCAAGCAAATATTTTGACTTTACAGTTATACTTGCAGCTATATTACTGGTATGTTTTTTTTAGAATCCACAGCTAAATGGGACAACTACAATACTCATTCACTGGATCTATAGGTTTGAATCTTAGACACTTGAACTTTTCTCTGATATGAAAACAAGGATGTAATACATCACATTATGATTTGTTAAAGTTTTATTAAGTAGTGATAGTGTTGAAGACTAATGTCTTCAGTTTCATCCCTTAGTTAAGATTATTTTACCTCTTGAAGTAAAGAGAAAAATGATTGATAACAACACTCAAGATAGAAGAGTAACAAGTGTATAACAAAGAATATAGCTTTCAAAGATGTTGTCTCTTAAGACTGTACCTTCAGTACAGCCTATGTAAACTTTTATACCTTCTCAAGATTAATTTGTTTTAGAAAATACAATTTCAAAAGAAATTATGTTTTTTGTGGTTCTCTATAACCTTCCATTTATTTCACAGTTTTCAAATAACTCAGGAATTTCTATCGGTGCTGCTAGTAAATATTATTCTCTGTTCTGTTTCACGTTGTCAGGATGGCTGAGTTGTCTAAGGTGCCAGACTTATTACAGGCACCAAACTCAAGGCATAATTTATACATTTTATTATAGGCACCAGATTCAAGGTATATCTTATTATAGGTGCAAGGTTCAAGGTACACCTTATTATACAAACCAGACTTAAAGTATACCTAATAGTATGTACCAGACTTAAGTATGCCTAATTATAGTCAGCAAATTTACGGTATACCTTATTACAAGTGCCAGACACAAGGTATACTTTATTATTAAATATATATACAGGTCCTCGTCGACTTACAACCTATCCGACTTACAACCAATTGACTGTATTTTCAATTGGCACACCAGCTCCCGGTAGCAATAATAAATAGTCCAGTTAGAAATTAATCCATCTACGGATGATGTCAGCTAACAAATGCTTCCCTTAGGTTTGGTTATCGATTGCCACTGTATTGGATGACTATCCTGTCAGGGAGACACTGAGGCAACCTTATATTTATTTATAAAACGACTGCTTGAGACTGAAATGTTTGACTAACGCCAGTATAATAGTATAATATAGAATGCTGTGTGACTTTTACCTGAAAATGAACCATAAGAATGTAAAAATATAAAACAAAGCTATGTAGGCCTATAGGCTGACTTATGATCAAATCAACTTACGACCAACTGCCGGAGTCTCGTGGAGCTTTAGGTGTTTTCGCTCAATAAACACTCACAACACCCGGTCTGGGAATCAAAACTGTGATCCTATGACCGTGAGTCCGCTACCCTAACCACTGGGCCATTGCGCCTCCACAACACACACACACAACAATTGCTAAACCTCACGAAAACTGAGCATCTCTTCGGGCAAATGCACATTTTCAATATAACAAAGACAACATCACGAAGACTTATGTTTCTTTTCTGAGTCAGAAAATGCTTCACCCTCCATCAATTACTAACTCTGTATATAGCTCTGGTGAAACCCACATTGGTGACAGGGCCATTGTCACATATAGATGGTGATACTTTCACGCATACAGAGTTATTGTTACACACAGTGTAACTACTTCACACACGGATGGTGTTACTGCTAAACATGCAAGCTAATAGACATAAAAAAAAAACATCACCAGGTGTTATAAAGTCAGGCAGCAATACATTCCAACCACTGACCAACAGACATGTTGTCTCCTCCCTCTGCCTTTTCTACTATTGGTCTCAAGCCACTTTCATTCAGATACTCCCAACTCATTTCCCACTTTTCTTATTAACCATATTGTGCTCACTCCTGCAACTCAGGCCCCACAGAAACTACTATGTCCAGTTCTTCTTTTCTCCAAAATACCATCCCTTTACAATTCTCTTCTTGCCCATGTTTTTGACTGCTGCTATCAAGAGAAGCATTTACCAGTTATGCAGTAGACATAGCTCCTTCCTCTAAATTAGTGGTTCTCAACCAGGGTCCACATGACTCTTGATGGTCCATATAAGATTTTGTCATTAAAATTTATCTGCAATAAATTGGTTATACTTCTACAATACACAAAATATCTTAACAACTTATTTTATGCAATTCCTAATAATATTTATAAAAATATGATAGGATATTTTAAACATCAAGTGGTTATGAGGATCCATTTGGGTCAAACAAGGGGTTCCTTAGGAAAAGAAATGGTTGAGGACCACAACTCTAGATGAATCCAATATAAAATCTCTGGAAAACAACGAAATACATGATGTCTGAAAAATAGACAAGATGATCAAAACTGGGACGTCTTTAACCATGGATCTAGCTCATTCTGGATTGACCTAGAATTAAACAACAATGACAGTGATGGTGGTGACAGTGACGACAACAAAGACAACAATAACAGCTTGAATATGATAAACAGGTATTATATCCTGTAATAATATTTTATTTGTACAGGTTTCTATGTATTAAGGAAGATATTTACCTGTCATCTACTTCACTGTAGTAAATCTGGGGCCAGGTTCTGGCATTTGCAATTCCTCTATGTTAAGGCATTGACTGTTCAACATTGATTCCTTGCATTTATTAAATGATAAAAAAAAAAAAAATGAAACATGGAAATTATGATGGCAATAAATACCTTATTATCACAGATGGATAATAATAAGGCAAAGTCACCCTTGGTAGGATTTGAACTCAGGAAGTAAAGAGATGGAAATGCAGCAAAGCATTTTATCCAATGCAATAATGATTCAACCAGTTCCCTACCTTAATAATTCTTTCTACTATAGGTACAAGGCCTGAAAGTTTGAAGAAAGGGCTAGTTACTTACACTGAACCCAGTGATCAACTGGTACCTATTTTATAGATCCCAAAAGAACAAAAGGCAAAGCAAGCCTCAGCAAAATCTGAGCCCAGAACATAAAACTGAAAGAAATGTCGCTGCAGGAGTGGCTGTGTGGTAAGTAGCTTGCTTACCAGCCACATGGTTCCAGGTTCAGTCCCACTGCATGGCACCTTGGGCAAGTGTCTTCTACTATAGCCTTGGGCCAACCAAAGCCTTGGGCCAACCAAAGCCTTGCGAATGGATTTGGTAGACGGAAACTGAAAGAAGCCTGTCGTATATATGTATATGTATATATATATATATATGTGTGTGTTTGTGTGTCTGTGTTTGTCCCCCCAACATAGCTTGACAACCGATGCTGGTGTGTTTATGTCCCTGTAACTTAGCGGTTCGGCGAAAGAGACCAATAGAATAAGTACTAGGCTTACAAAGAATAAGTCCTGGGGTCGATTTGCTTGACTAAAGGCGGTGCTCCAGCATGGCCACAGTCAAATGACTGAAACAAGTAAAAGAGTAAGCATTTTACCTAGCATGCTAACAATTCTGCCACTTACAGCTTACCTTAATAATGATAGTAATAATAATGATAATACTACTACCAATAATCTTTTTAGTATAGGCACTCCATTAATAATGGTTTCAAATTTTGGCATGAGGCCTGAAATTTTGGGCGATGGGTTAAGTCGATTACATCAACCCCAGTGCTCAACTGGTACTTATTTTATCAACCCTGAAAGGATGAAAGGCAAAGTCAATCCCAGCCAAATTTAAACTCAGAACATAAAGATGGATGAAATGCCACTAAGCATTTTACTCAGTCCACTAACAATTCTTTCAGCTTATGGCACTCAATTAATGATGACTTTGTAATTCCTACTTGTTGGAATTTTGATTGTTAAGGTAAAATCCATTTGTTGTCTCTTTTTTTTTTCTGTGAAAAATTGCTTAGTCAACAAAAGCCTTTTTTCACCCAAAGCTGGTTTTAAATTTTAGCTGGGAAATACTCTATCATTCTTTTACACATCAAACAAATGTCACAAATCTTCTGTAATTTTGAATTAAGGAAAATTATGTATGATGGTAAAAAGAAAAACATATTTTCAAAACATTCAACATTATCTTTATGCAGTTTGCCCATTTACCCTTCATGGCTTTACTTGGGACTTTGAGTCACATTATATTACCAATTGTCATCTATAGGAGAGAAACTTGGACAATGTACACAGCAGTAGAGTAGACAGAAGCCTTTATGTGGTGGATCTTTGGCAGATTGGGCAGGATAAACAGGAAAGATAGGGTAACAAGCACTGCAGTGCAAGAAAAGTTGAAAGTTCAAAAATACCTACATTTGAGAATCCAGTCCACGAAATTTTCATTTTTGGACATGCAATACACCATGAGTCACTGCCTCAGACCATCCTGACAAGAGATATGGACAGCTAGAAAGCACGAGACCGTCAAAGATGTTTGTAAATAGACAACATCAAAGAATGGACTGGAAATAAGATCCTGGTTGATTGTATATATGCAATAGAACACAGAAAGAACTGAGAAGTCATGGCAAGCCAATTCCTTGGATACAAGGAGGGCACTTGGCTGACTGATGGTATTGCAATATTATTCAATAGATTTGGTGATTCAAAGAAAATGAAGTTTCCCTCCTGGTTAACTCAACCATTGCTAATGGATATCTCTGAAGTTCCAGTGCAGTTCCAAGAAGAGTTATCAGAACTGTAACATGATGAATCAGTGAATACTTTGTTCAAAAAGAAAGTTACCAAAATGTGACTATGTGATGAAGTTGAAAGGAAATACTCTAACACTTCCATTTCAGTAAAAGAATTTTTGATTCATTTTCCCTTTGTCTTATTTGGTTGAGTGTGGCTTTAGTGATGTTTGCTTCAAGCCAAGAGAAGCAGATTTGGAGCTACAAAATGTGATTTACAGCTGAAACTAACAAAATTGTCTCCTCATATCAAGGAAATATGCCATAGTTGTTAGTCATAGGCTAAAGAACCCCTTCGATCATGAATGATCTTGGGATTGCACCTAGAAAGTTCCCCTCCAAGGCACAACTCAAGCAAGGTTGTTTATGGAAGACCAGAAGTCACCCATGCATACCAGCCTCCCCCTCACCATACCACTGATACAGCTTGGCACCAGTGGTGTTGCAACTCATTTCTACAGCTGAATGAACTGGAGCAATGTGAAATAAAGTGTTTTGCTCAAGAACACAACACGCAGCCCAATCTGGGAATCAAACTCACTACTTCGTGATTGTGAGCCCAATATTCTAACTACCAAGCCATGTGCCTTACCAGACACAAAGTTCTCATTTAAGTGATTCACTTTTGTTTTTTCTTAGTCAATAATGTACTTTTTCATATTCAGTACTTAATCAAAGAGTTACCAGTAGATGGTTTTGTATTAAATAATTGTGATAAAATATTAAAAATAGAGTTGTTTTTTTTTTCCAACCACTGGTAGGAAATATATTTTCCTGGAAAGTTGTCGTGGGGCCTGGGGGAAAATGGGTTGGGAAACACTGGTCTAACCCATACCAGCATGGAAAGTGGATGTTAAATGATGATGACGATGACAATGAATGTATCAGAAACATATACCATTGTTTTCTATGGGACACTGAAAGTTTCAAAGATGATTTTAAAAACTGCACCAACAGTTCTTTGGGTGATAACTAACTCAAGTAACATGCAGACTTTGCATATCAAACTGAATGAAGACTTGTATTTTGTAGTCTTGATTTAATAAAACTGACCACTTATTATTTGCTTTTTTTCTCTTTGATATTTATAAAAAAAAACTCTCATTTAATACATACAAATACATTCATTTGCTGATTGTAAATTGTAGATTTTTCTAAAGATAAATTCTATAGTTTTTTTTTTTATTTATTGAAGCCATTATTCTTTAAGCAAAAAGAAGAAAATATTGGTATTTAGCAATGCAAAAATTTGAATATGCAACAGATTTGTATTTTTATGTGTTTTTTTTTCTTTGTTTTTTTTTTTGTTCTTTGTTCCATTGATTAAAATTCTCCATAATTTAAAATTTTCTCTGGCACTTAATGAATGAATCTAATTAAAAATATCAAAATATATTAAAGCAATGCAAACAAATTAAGTTTAAAATTTTTAAAAAATATATATATATAAAACAAAATAAGAAAAATTAAAAGATAAAATTTCAATTGAAAAAGACAAAATAGTAAAGAAGCTATTTTAGAGATGAAAGTGATATTAAATGACATTTATTGAAAAATCATAAATTGATTATCTCTTATTACTAGTCATATTTCCTCAAACAGGCTCTTTATATGCTAAATATGTCAGTCAAAGTGAGTGCAGCTTCAAAAGGAACCAGAGAACAGCAGGCAGGCTGCCACAATTGGTTCATGTTTCAAAGAATCTTTTGTTGATTGCTTTAAGTAATCACTCACATTTTCCCCACTTAAATCATTGCAAATTATTACACTGTAGCATCAAACACAAACAGAACTTAACAGCAATTGTTTTTACAATTTGGCATAGACGCATGTACGGCTGTGTGGTTAAGTAGTTTGCTTTGCAACCACATGGTTTCAGGTTCGGTCCTGCAGTGCAGCACTTCATGCAAATGTCTTCCACTGTAGCCCTGGGCTGACCAATACCATGTGAGGAGATTCGGTAGAGGGGAAACAGCAGGAGCATTTCATGTGTGTACCTTTTCTTTTACTTGTTTCAGTCATTAGACTGAGGCCATACTGGGGCACTGTCTTGAAGAAGTTTAGTTGAATGAATTGATTCCAGAACTTTTTTTTAAGCCACATACTTATTCTATCAGTCTCTTTTGCCAAACCAGTAAGTTATGAGTTAATACCATTAATAACAGTAATAAAACATCTTTATTTAAAATTATATATATATTATATATTATGTTAAGAGAGTGCATATGGTGGCACCTGTTTATCCTGCCAGCCAGCACAGTTGTCCAGTATGTAATGGCGGGGCTTAAAAGTCATATAAGGGCAGGCATATATACATATATAAACAAACATATATATAAACCTATCTATATATTTATATATAACATAAATAATATACAGTTATATGCATATATCCATACATATATGTACATACTGACATCTATATGTATACATACAAGCATATATGGGTACAGGACATCACAAAAAAAACGTTAAACACAATGAGAAACGAAAACATATATATATTCCTTGTTGAGATTATCACTAGTCAATCTGTATGTTCAAATACCTATGGAATAATGAATTCTCTCACTTGAGAAACATGTAAGGGTTGGTAGCAAGAAGACCATCCAGCTGTAAAATCCTCCCTCAACCTATGCTAGCATGGCAAAATGGATAATAAACAAACATGCACAAAGCAATAAATATATATAATCAAAGATTATAGCAGAATGAATTGATCCGCCAAATAAGTTATTGTTAACATAAAAGGAGCATTTTACAAAACTAACCTGATATAAATATGCGGTGAGAAAAAGAAAAAAAAAAACACCATTAATCAATGATTGATATGATTTTCATTTTGGGGTGAGAAAATGATTCTTGTTAGTAAACAGTATATATAATTCATTTAGGTAAAGTAGCACAATGTTTTGAAAAAAGCAGGTTTTTCCAGAAAATAAAATATGTAAGGATAAAAGTTTTTTTATTTTTATTCTTTATTGTTTTATGTATTTTTATGAAGCACAGTATGAGTCATCTGAATTGCTTGGGTGGAACAGTTCTGAAGGAATCAATATTCTTAAACCAAATGAAGGTTTATCATTGATGGTTGCCAAAATCTTTAGAAAGTAATTTATCTAAAATATAGTGAATTCTTGTTATTATTTTAAGTATTAATAAACCCAGGTATAGCTGCTAGCATATACATACATATATGTGTGTGTGTGTAAATATATATATATAATATATATATCATCATCATCATCATTTAACATTCATTGTCCATGCTGGCATGGGTTGGATGGTTTGACCAGGGCTGGCAAGCTGGAAGGCTGCACCAGACTCCAGTCTGATTTAGCATGGTTTCTACTGGTAGATGTCCTTCCTAATGCCAACCACTCCAAGAGCGTAATGGGTGCTTTTACGTGGGTCTTCATCGCAAGCTCAGCATAATGCCAAAGTTTTTGGTAATTTTGTCATTGCACTCGAAAGGTGCTTTTCACATCCCACCAGCATTTACCACCTTGCCTCTGTGAGACCCAATGCTCAAAAGGTGCTTTTTACCTGCCACCGGCTCGGGTCTCAGTTACATGACACCAGCATTGGCCATGACTGTTACATGATGTTAACATTGGCTATGACTATGATATGTATATATATATATATATATATACGAATTTACCTACTTAACTACCTGGTACCATACAACTTTACAGAGGACTGTACCTACTCAGGTAATCACCAGGAGTGCCTTTGGATTTAATTATCCCTTAGAGGTTTTAAACTCCTCTGATACCTACACTATATACATATATACGTATGTGTGTATATATATATATATATATATATATATATATATATATATATATATATATATATATATATATACACACATACATATATATGTATATATGTCTATATACATACATATTCTTTTATTTGTTTCAATCAGCTGATAACTTAGTAGCTTCTAAGTGGAAGGAAGGGCAACAATGTTCTGTGTCTATCTCTTTAACTTCTTGGAGATTTTAGGCAAAATTATACTTATGTGTCCATCTGTTTTAATTCAATTAAATTCTCTGTCTTCATGCATGTAATGGTTGCATTGTTCAATTAAATGGAGTTGCGTGAAATGATCGTACTGCATTACCTCTGGATATCCTTGTTGCTTATTTTGATATATATAAATGTACAGCAATGAATTCCGGGTAGAGGTAGGGGTCCACCAAGGTTCCGTCCTCAGCCCCCTCTTATTTATCATAGTCCTCCAGGCAATCACAGAGGAGTTCAAGACAGGTTGCCCCTGGGAGCTCCTCTAT
>NC_068986.1:76470957-76473295 GCF_001194135.2 Octopus bimaculoides | reverse complement strand
TGCCAGTGCCCCTGGGCTGGCTTGTGCGGGTGGCACATAAAAGACACCATTTCGAGCGTGGCCGTTTTTGTGCGGGTAACACGTAAAAGCACCCACTACACTCTCTGAGTGGTTGGCGTTAGGAAGGGCATCCAGCTGTAGAAACTCTGCCAAATTAGATTGGAGCCTGGTGTTGCCATCCGGTTTCACCAGTCCTCAGTCAAATCGTCCAACCCATGCTAGCATGGAAAGCGGACGTTAAACGATGATGATGATGATGATATATATATATACACATATAGGTGCAGACATGGCTATGTGGTAAGAAGCTTGTTTCCCAACCACATGGTTCTGGTTTAGTCCCAGAACCTTGGGCAAGTGTTTTCTACAATAGCCTTGGGCCAACTAAAGCCTCGTGAGTGGATTTGGTAGACAGAAACTGAAAGAAGCCCATCGTAATATATACATGTGTGTGTGTGTCTTTTGTGTCTGCATTTGCCCCTACCACCATCACTGGAAAACTGATGTTGACGTGTTTACATCCCTGTAACCTAGTGGTTCAGCAAAAGAGACCGATAGACTAAGTACTATGCTTACTAAGAATAAGCTCTGAAGTCGATTTCTTTGACTAAAAAAACTCTTGAAGGCAATACTCCAGCATGGCCACAATCAAATGACTGAAACAAGCGAAAGAATAAAAGAATATATATATCAAAATAAAAGGTCTGGGTATGTGGTTAAGACGTCTGCTTGGATTCAGTCCCACTGCATGGCCATGGGCAAGTGTCTTCTACTTTACCCCTGGGTCAACAAAAGCTTTGTGAATGGATTTGGTAGATGGAAATTGAAAGAAGTCATTGTGTGAGCACATGCACATGTGAGTGTGTATATGTGTCTGTGTGTACCCTTTTCTTGGCATAATTCTTGTAAAACAAGCATCACCATCAGATATACAATGCTGTTTATTTGCAGTCCCCCATCAAAAACATGCCTGGCCTGGGAAATATTATCTAACTTGGAAACAAGAGAGAAATGTCAACAGGAATGATATTTGGCTATAGAAAATTTGCCTGAAAAAATTCCATCCAGGGAAAAGTGGACATGCAACCAGGGAAAAGTGGACACTAAATGATGATAAATAAACGAATGAGTGAATGAATATCAAAACAACATCAATACATTGTTCTAGAATTTCAATAAATCAATATCTGACAAAATTTGATTCTTACTTCTCAATATTTGTACCAGAAATATAAATTTATGTTATAAAATGAACATTGGAATGAACAATATGGAAATAATGAAACTGTAAACCCAGCCATAAATGCATCATATAACATTTTATACTCTTTAACAAAAATATACATTCATAACACAGACTCAACAAACAATGGCATTGAAATATATTTATTATTTTTTTTTAATGAAACAAAATTTAATGAAAACAACCAGAATGCAAGTTCTTTAATCTTCAATAAGTTCCTCCAATAATTACTTTCAATTTTTTTTTTTTATAGTGTCTGTTTCACTTCAGTCTCCATATTTACTTCTCTTAAATGGCTAAACTTCAAAACATTCTCACATTTTTTTTTTCTCAAACTATTTATGGAGAAATCTAAAGAAACTGAATATCAGCCAGCGCTTGCTTCTACTGTTCTTCATCAATTTGTTTTTTGTTTTTGTTTTATCCATTATGCTCCCCCTCTCTCCTTTCAATTAGTTACTTCATTTTTTTTGTTCTCTCTCCTAAACTTGCATGACAATTTTGTGGAGTAAATAAACTAGATTGCATCAAATTTTGGAACAAATATTCTGTAGTCCACCATTGCTTTCATCCATTTTGATCTTCAAGAATATGTTGGGCAATGAAAATCCTTCCCACACAGCAGCTTGGCAACACATATACACATTTAAAAAAAAAACAATATTTTAATAACATTCTAGAATTTCAGATTAATTAATGGATTAAAAGTTGTTTGGTACATAATGCTAAACTAATTCTTTAAATGTTCCTTGTAACCTACAGTATAAATATAATTATCATAACAACCATCCACCTGTGTCTGCTTAACATTAATTAATATAATCATTATAACACAGTTAAATGTGTAATTATGTAATGCTGATATTCTGTTTGAGTAAATATTTTTTGTGCTTCACTAACAAAATATTTTAACAATAAGCTAATAAATTTTACATCATAGTATATTTGAGATTAGAGTTTATTAACCATGTTTTCAATAAATTTCATCAAGAATTTTTTGTAACTTTTCTTGCAACTCTGAAGAATTATAAACATCAATACTCTAAAAGTTCTTCGAAGAAAATCTACTGAGAATTAATCTTTTTTATTTTATTT
>NC_068986.1:76468063-76470637 GCF_001194135.2 Octopus bimaculoides | reverse complement strand
ACTTTTTCAAGATTCCTTCTGGTTAAGAATTAAAAGCTTGAAGAAGTAATTTTAAAAGTAGCAACATTTTAAGAATACTTTCTATCAAAAGAATATTTTAAAACCATCAGTATTTCAGCATTTGATTCTCCAATTCTTCCAAATTGGCATAAATGGACAAACTTGTACAGTATAGCTCTATTCATTCCTATTCACCATTATTTCATCTATAAAACCTAATTTTCTTATCTCAACGTCTTTACAACATATTTTGTCCCCTCATGCATTATTCATTTGCAATATATGTCTATATATAATGCAGATGTCTTTTTTTAAACACTAATCAATATTCTCGTTTTAATTCATTATACCTGGTCTAAATCTAAAGTTCACACAATTCCAGCAGTTGCTAACGAAAGAACTAGTTACATAAATGTTTTCTCCCTCTATTGTTGTTGATTTCATCTCAATCCTAATTACTCTACTTAACCAGTCAAATGTATTACATAAAAAGTATTGAGGAATCTTTGGCTATTCATTTTGGCAGTGTTGATCCTTTGTCAGCCTGTCCACGTAAAAGCCAAATTATACCTAATATCCTCCAACAGTACTAACTACCATCTATATTCTTCTACACAACATGGAATGTGCAGAACCTTCTACTACACTGTAATGTGATAACTGTGTTTATATTCATTTTGCCCAACGTATGTTATATATATTTATAACCAATCTCTTAATGGAAAATATGCACAAATGTTTCAACATGGTCTGTGAGCAGTGATTCAAATAAACAAAATGCTTTATAAATATCATCCATCTGATGGTTTAAAAGTTGAAAATTGCTGTTAATTCACAAAGGTTAAGACGAAAGCAAAAAATACAGCAATTTTGGCAAACTATAAACTATATTAGAATAAACAGTCAATGGAAGAACCTTCTGAAAACAGTACTGTATTGAAGGAACTGACAAAGCTATATATCCAGTATAGTTTATTCTTTTCATATTTAAAATGAATTTTATAATTTTAAAAAATTCCATAAATTTCTTACATGAAAAAAATTTCCTTAAGAATAAAATTGACATCCTTGATGTAATAATAACTTAATGAAGATGAGTGCAAGCTATTAAGTAACACTAACTTTATTGGTTGGCAATCAATATGATAATAGACTTTATGTTGTACCATCCATCTTTACTGACACTATGGAAGTTTATTGCTCAGATTTGCCTGCCCAGTCATCTTCGGACATCATACTCAGTTAGCTGAGGTGATGATCATCATTTCAAGTGATAGAAGAACAATAACAACAATCTACCACACACCACTAATTCTACAAGCAATATGTCACAGGTAAACTGGGAGCTGAACCCATTAATCTCGCATAATCACAATTACAAATTACATTTTTATCTTATTCAAAACAATAAGAATTCAATGTCTTTAGAAGCAAAATTTCACAAAATTCTTGTCAGGTCTTACGTACCACAAAATATTTTAACTGAATAGGCAGAATCATTAGAGCATCAGATAAAATTGCCTTGTGGTATTTTGAGGCAGCCCTTAATGTTGAATTCTCACTAAAGTAATTAACATTACTTTACAACTTTCCAAGATCAATAAAGCATAGAACCAGTTAAGTACTGAGGTTAATTTATGTTCCAAGACATGAACAGAATTATAATAGAAAAACAGTTTCAAATATATCTTCTTGAGTTTCTGATGCAAATATTTACAAGAGAACCAAACTTTGTGGTATTTGCTGTACCAGTCAGAACATAGGTGAATATTAGCTTTAGACTGGTCAACCAATTAGCTTGAGTATTAAACTATAAAATATGCCACAATTCAATTTATAATTATAGCAATTAATTATATATAGATTTGGAACTCCAGTAATGAATCACTTTAATTAAACAGCAGTCATTATGTTGTTGTAGTATCTGTAGTTGTTGATGTTATTATTACTATTATTATCAAAAAGATACAATGATTTTGTTTCTAAAGGTAAATACTATATTCTCATTAATAACACAACATTACTCACTTAGTAGACAAGACTTTAAATATACAAAGTTCGTTAACCAAATGTAATTAAAATATAAACCATCAAAAGTCAGAGAATTTCCTTCTAAATGCAATTTTTAATAAATATGAATTTTGATTTTCTCAAATTTGAGTTTGCTTTTTTTGTTTACAGTTAAAATTAAATTGAAAAACAAACAAAATGCATCAAATCCACTGATTAAACAAAGTCAGTTTATTTGAAACCTAATTTTTTAAAAATTCATAAATGCTTAGAATGCTAAATGTTTTGCTTTTTTTCTTCTTTCTTTCACTTCGAAATAGAAAATAAATTATTAAAAATAATATTGTGTTTTCTCTCTTAGCTTCTTCGAAAACATTTTAAATGCTTTATTGAATATGACTATATATATATATATATATATATATATGAATGTATGTATACACATACATACATGTTAACACACACACACACACACACATACATATATATGTGTGTGTGTGTATTTTTATATATATATATATATACACATGCATACATATATATATATATATATATATATATATA
>NC_068986.1:76466618-76466894 GCF_001194135.2 Octopus bimaculoides | reverse complement strand
TATATATATATATATATATATATATATATATATATATATTATATACACACATATATAGATATGTGTGTATATGTATGTGTATAAACGTGTACATACCCACCTACAACTATATATATATATCACATATATACTTAGCCCATACATACTTATATGAAGGTGTATGTATGTATATGTAGATAGATGTTGCATATATATATTACATATGATGTATATTATATATGAATATATTATGTTTCATATGTTATACATATACATAGTATATATACTGCACATATA
>NC_068986.1:76462482-76466608 GCF_001194135.2 Octopus bimaculoides | reverse complement strand
AGCGAGAGGAGGAGATCCAATTCATTTGATAGATGATAAAATAACTAAATGTCTAAAATTCTACATAATTATCTGTTGAAGAAGCGTTTGTGTACAAAGAAAGCGCCGGCAGAGAGGACAGCAATGCCTGTCACCAAAAGCAGGGCTGGGTAAATATAATCTGTCATCGATTGCTTTTTGTCATGGTCTATTTTGCGATTGGCAGCCTTCTGTAAAAGAGAAAATAAACTTAAATGAACACCAGTTTTAAGTAAGTGTAAAATATTAACAGCAAATGTTTTATAAGTATTCAATTAAGGTATTATGTCAATATTAAACATGTTATCATTTGATTGATAGATACATTTATTTGTTTGATTGTTTATGATTGTGCGTGCATGTGTGTGTGTGTGCATGTATGGCTGCTTGTTTCTAAAAACCATCAATGTGTCTGAGAAAATGTAAGACAATTGCAAAATTATAACTAATTTGAAATGATGTAAGTTTTGATAGACATACAAATGAGGTAGTGAAGCTATTAATGTTCATGTTATATTTATATTATATGAGTTAGAAAAAAAGTAGTGGTGGATGAACTACATCTGGAGGTCCTAGCTGATGTATTCACCCAACCACACAGATCTTGATGACAGGCACAGTTGCTGCCATTAAGCTATTAAATAAGCTCCATTGGTAACTAATCCTTCCCCTTACAAAGACAAGTATTTTCCCAGTGACTATCGACTTCCACAGTGGTAACCAAACACTCTCCTTAAATTACAGAGAGACGCATCTGAGAAACTAGACAGTCTGATCAGCTATCAATATATAGAAAGGGTTCTACCCTCATCACATACCAGAGGCATAGTTGCCACAAGCTGCAATGAACGCAGCCCATCCAGGAGAGGAGAGCTGTAACCTTGAATAAAAAATAATACAAAATAGAACGAACTCTGTTTTCTGGAATTGGGTATTTTCAATTAAAATAACCATCTCCACTGGCAAACTCCAAATTTTTTTCACCATTCCTCTTGCCATATCCATAACTCCTATAAGCTCCATGAAAACCATGTTTACTCCTTCCCACATGTCCACTGAAGACTTTTGCTGCTACGAAAACTTCTAGATCTTTCATGTTTGTCATTAGCTTTTCTGGCACATACCAAAGCTTACTCTCTCCTTCTATCAGCAGAGCATATCTATCCTAAGATGACATACACTGAGAAGTTCAAACCACTAGTTTCATCATCGTCAACCTTACACCCACTCTAGCTACATTCATCACAATTTACAAATTCTTCAGAAATCAGGAAACCAACAACAGACACACTTTCAAGTAACCTTGCCACATAAATGTGTTCTTCTGTTCCTGCTTCCCCCTTCCCATTCTTGCACAACTTCCTTCTATCTCACAACATATCTTTTATCTTCTACCTTTTATTTGTTTCAGTCACTAGACTGGAGCCCTGTACTAATTTTTTTTTTAAAGCCTGGTACTTATTCTATTGGTCTCTTTTACCGAACCACTAAGTTACAGGGATATAAACACACCAACACTAGTTATCAAGTGGTAGTGGGGAACGAACATTGTCACAAAGGCACACACATAGATATGTATATACGACGGGCTTCTTTCAGTTTCTGTCTGCCAAATCCACTCACAGAGCTTTGGTTAGCCCAGGGCTACAGTAGAAAACATTTGCCCAAAGTGCCACACAGTGGGACTGAACCAGAAACCATGTGAATGGGATGCAAGTTTCTTACCACACAGCCATGCCTGCACCTATACGTTCACATTTCTTCTGATCAGTGCCTCTACCACTTCTCCTGATATCCCTACCATAATTCCTATATTCCATCCGAAACTACAGATACTGATCTCTTCAAGAGACATCAGGTAGTTGGCCATCAAAAAGGGACTGAATTCCTCCCTTACTTTGATTAGGTTTCCCACCTTTAAATTTGACAAAACCAGAGACAATTCCTACAAAGTACTTTGGGTTATGCCCCAACTATATGTAACTGTACTTATGGGAGTTACAGTTAGATGTCCTTCCTAACCCCTGTCAGTCACCACTTGTAATGTACTTTTTGTAAACCTTCAGGAAATGCTACTTTATATTCTTTTTATCTTTATCTTTTATTTGTCTCACTCATTAGACTGTAGCCATGTTGGGGTACTGCCTTGAAGAATTGTTTTTTTAGTAGAATGAATCGACCCCAGTACTTTTTTTTTTAAAGCCTGATACTTATTCTATCGGTTTCTTTTGCTGAACCACTAAATTAATACACCATCACTGGTTGTGAAGCAGTGATGGGGGACAAACACAGACACAAAGACACACACACATATACAATGCGCTTTTTTCAGTTTCCATCTACCAAATCCACTCACAAGGCTTTGGTTGGTCCAAGGCTATAGTGAATACTATGTTGCAATAATACAGACTAGACCCTCTCCACCAATGATTTCTTACTAATATCAACATGTAAGATGATACTCAAGATCAGGTTGGACATCATCTACATTAATGTCAACCGTTTGAGAGAACAACCAGCAAGTGCGATGGCCACTCCCATTCTGTCACTAACTTATATAAACAAAATAAAGAAGGGAAAGTGAAGGAAAAAGAAAAACAAAGTGAATTAGGATATGAGAGCGAGAGAGAGAGGGGATATAAACAATAACAGTGCAAGGGATATGACAAAAAAAAAAGGGGGCTTGTGTAACCTACCACAAGGTTATCCATTGCACCATGTTGGACCTTTAGTTTTACAACATTTCCAGCTGAGAGAAATATCTTGACTGCTTCACTATGTGGTAAATTCTCCAAACTCTGACCATTCACCTGAGCTCAACAACAATAAAAAGATAATATGACAATTATTTGAAATAAACCAAATTTTTTTTATAACAAAGAAGATTAGACAAATCCAATGCAACTTTATCTAATCTTTAAATAAGTATTTGCAATAATCTGAATGCTTAAATGGCTAAAAAAAACACCACGAGAAAAAGCATTGCAGCCATGACCAACTGTTCCCTCAGGCATTGTATATAGGTAGTTGTTGCTTTCTGAGATTCTGATTTGTGAGTTTTACATCCTTACAAGAATTTTCAGTGGCAAAAATAAAAATTTTGTTTTTTTCTTGTTGCAATTTAAAAAAATTTCTGATTCAATGCATGCTGCATCCCAAAATTAGGTCTGAGAGTAAATACACTGATCAGCTGAACCAGAGGTCAGATTATATTGGTGGGAGTTGGCAATATCTGTCTCTGCTTTATAAGTTCTAGAATCATCATCGTTGTCATCTAGTACTATGACTGGTGCACATAGTCATCTAGTACTATGTGCACCAAGTACACATCATAAAGTTGTTGGTAAATGAGTAGAGAAAGCTTAAAGTCACTTTAATCCTTCCTCTCTCATGAAAAGACTGTTCAAACTCGCTAGTGTTGGTGCCATGACGTCATGCACCTACTACACCCAGGTTGAAGACAGGAATGGCATCCAATCAAATGACATGTATGAGCTCTGGTCTATAAGTGCAGTGGCTCCCAGTAGGAAATGGCTTGGATTGTGACACCCTATCCAACCCATGCCAGCATGGAAAGCAAACAAAATGTAGACATAGACAGTGGTGGCGGTAACAGTAGTGGCAACAACATCCCACCATATTCCCTGGATTTGTAGGCTTGCAAGCTGCATGACAACCTCACTAGTGCATTCTGTAAAGTGGTTGGCATTAGGAAGTGCATCTAGTCACAGAAACCAGACACTGGAGTATGAGGCAATTCTTGGACCCATTAGACTCTGTCGAACTATTCAGCTCATGCAAGCATGGAACATGGACGTTAAATGGAGATGATGATGAAAAACAACAATTGCAACAAAAAAATTCAATCACAAAGTAAAGCTAATTTTCCAGTACCTTCAATCCAAAAGATATTATTTTCACTGCAAAGCAGTTGTGGTGTGTTGAACCCCAGTCTAAATTTTAAGTTATAATCATTTAAACGATTTATAGTTTGATGAAAACAAGTTTTCATTGGTCATTTTCACTGAGTATAATTAATCAAATCATATTAAAGCAGAAAAAAAAGAAAGAAAAAATAAAGAAAAATGTGATTTACCTCTAAAATTTT
>NC_068986.1:76457015-76461688 GCF_001194135.2 Octopus bimaculoides | reverse complement strand
AAGGGGGGGGGGCATTTAATTGAAAACAGTCGATAATTTGGAGTAACAATAAAAATGCTTTGGTTCTGTATCTTGTGACCAGATATTAAAGGGAAATAACTTGTGACTCAAGAACATTTAATGGCCAGATAAGAAAAAATTAGAATGCATTTTTCTATGTGCACACATATTTCTCCCAGCTGACACGTGATAGTTTTAGCAGTAAGCTTACGCGTGGGATTGCATTTATGTTAGACAACAACAAATATATTGCTCAAAATAATTCCTTTGTCAACCAACAAGCTTGACATTGCAACAGAGCTCACCTACAAATCCAATCGTCTCTGCATACATATTCAGTAATGTGCCTGGCTGATCGAACAGATGCAGTTACGAAAAGATGTTTTCGTTTCACTTGTGGACTAATCACCTCACCATGGCCATAACTCACTGGCGAAATGAAATTAACAGATAGTTCCTTTAAACACTTTAGAGTAACTTCAGTGAAAGACCAAAATTTAAGTTATATTATGTAAGAATTATCGGTAATTTTTTTCAGATTAAGACCCTCACGATCTTCCCTAGGGTGTTAGGGTTAGGGTTTTAGGGTCAGGGTTAGGATCTTAGGGTTACGGTTAGTGTTAGGGATGGAATTCCCTAACCCAAACCCTAACCGTAACTCTAAACCCTAACCCTGACTCTAAAACCCTAACCCTAACACCCTAGTGAAGATCGTGCGGGTGTTAATCTGAAAAATTACCGAAATTCTTATGTGAAGCAATACTTATTTCTTCGCACTACAAACCTATATACTTTGATTTTATTTTGTTTTATAGAAATTATTCCTGCTGATATAGAACACCGCAAGTTGCTTCAAATTCTAGCTATTATAAAAGAGTAAATGTTGGCAGTTGTGTCTAAAATAATGGAAAAAATACAAGAGACACATTTAGTGATGGTGATTGCTATCAAAAAGGATAACCCTTTTGATAACAATCTGCATAAAACTGCCCCTGGTTCTGTGATATAAATTTACTGTTTTCAAGTGATCTAAGTTAAAACCTTTCATCAAAATTTCATGTTAATTTATGTTCCAAACATCAGCTTAATAATGGCAAAATTGTTTTACTTAATCCTTCAATGTGGAGGCGCAATGGCCCAGTGGTTAGGGCAGCAGACTCGCAGTCATAGGATTGCGGTTTCGATTCCCAGACTGGGCATTGTGAGTGTTTATTGAGCGAAAATACCTAAAGCTCCACGAGGATCCGGCAGGGGATGGTGGCGAACCCTGCTGTACTCTTTCACCACAACTTTCTCTCACTCTTACTTCCTGTTTCTGTTGTACCTGTAATTCAAAGGGTCAGCCTTGTCACACTGTGTCACGCTGAATATCCCCGAGAACTACGTTAAGGGTACACGTGTCTGTGGAGTGCTCAGCCACTTGCACGTTAATTTCACGAGCAGGCTGTTCCGTTGATCGGATCAACTAGAACCCTCGACGTCGTAAGCGACGTTGTGCCACCAACAACCAATCCTTCAATATTTTCAAAATTAATTAAAACAAAAGCTATGTATTTCAGAAGAAATATGGTAATGAAAGGGTTCCGTCTTTCATACAAAGGGTTCCGTCTTTCATACGAAGGGTTCTGCCTTTCATATGAAAAACAAGTGAACTGAGATATAGATTTGTATCATATTTTTCTTGTTTATATGAAGTTTATACAAGCATGGATATATCATATAAAGGAATTATAAGGAATGGAGAAAAATAAGTGATGACAAAGAAAGGAAATAACAGACAAAACATCTTATTTAAGCACAGTTGATGGCAGATTCCACATTAGTTTTAGTGGTGAGCATCAAGATTGTTCAACCAGCTAAATTTCTATTCATGAAATGAATGTGTAAGTGACTGATTGAATCAACGCAGTTTCTAGAGCTTCACATCTTATACTGATAACATAATTCTCAGACCAAATCAGTGCAACAAAACTGGATCTTTAACTTAAACAAATAAGTAAAGAAAGAAAGAAAGGAAGGAAAGAAGGAATGGCAGACAGGCATGGTTAACTTTGGCAGGAGAAACAAGTACTGCAAATGATTTAGTCAATTTACCACATTGTAAATTCAACATATGTGAAAAAAAAAAAAGTCGTTGCCAGATTCCAATATATATATATATATAGATATATAAATAATATATAAATATATGCATATATACATACATATATGTACATACCTACATATATATTTATATATACATGCATATGTGGGTACAGGACACCAAAAAAATGTAGACAGAATGAGAAACAAGAACATAAAAAACAAAAACATAGAAAACGAACTTTTTTTCGAACAACGAAAAAAACAAACAAACAGAGAAACGAGATAGAGCCTCCCAAGCTGGACAGGTCAAAGGCAGAGGCTAGGCTAATATGGAACACCTCTGCCCAGGAAATAAGTTAACACTAACTTAACCAGAAGTGCAAAAATATTTGTGGGCATCATATCACATACACTCTATTTTTAGAAAACTGGCCATGTAACTTAACTAAAAAGAGATCCTTAATAGCAGCAGTAGAGACCAGAATTGTACTCAACAAAACATTAGAATAGAATCAGGTTTTTCAAAAAGTAATCCTGTAAGATCAACATGACAATGTCTAAGGATCAATATCAGATATTAAACATTAATTATTTCATGTTGGCACTCCGTCGCTTACAACATCGAGGGTTCCAGTTGATCTGATTAACGGAACAGCCTGCTGATGAAATTAACGTGCATGTGGCTGAGCAATCCACAGACACGTGTACCCTTAACGTAGTTCTCGGGGATATTCAGCGTGACACAGTGTGACAAGGCTGACCCTTTGAATTATAGGCACAACAGAAACAAGAAGTAAGAGTGAGAGAAAGTTGTGGTGAAAGAGTACAGCAGGGTTCGCCACAATCTCCTGCCGGAGCCTCGTGGAGCTTTAGGTGTTTTCGCTCAATAAACACTCACAACGCCCGGTCTGAGAATTGAAACCGCGATCCTATGACTGCGAGTCCGCTGCCCTAACCACTGGGCCATTGCGCCTCCACAATTATTTCATATCAATATATGATCAGTCTTTGAGACTATCAATCACATCAACCAATTACTATCTTTTTAATTATCACTAATAATTCCCAATTTTAGTACTTTTACTGTTTTTATATTAACAACATACAATGGCTTTCAGCTTATTTCATCATCATCATCCCCATCATCATCATTATCATTAGCAACAGCATGAATTAATGCTAATTTTTCATGCTGGCATGGGTTAGATGGTTCAACAGAATCTGGTAAGCTGTAGGACTGTGTTGGGTTTCAGTGTCAGGTTTAGCATAGTTTCTAAAGATGGATGCCTTCCCTAATGCCAACCACATTATGGTGAGTACTTGGTCTTTGTTTTTTCATGTCACCAGCACTAGTGGGGTTACTGAGTAACCTGCAAGACTGAAAAAGGACAAGGAAAAAAAAGAAAAGCTCCCACTACTAAGTGAGGGTGGTTTTATCCCAGATGTTGAAAGGTTAAAAAGTATGATAGAGGGACAAGCACAAGTGTGTTGCTTCAGAGAAGATACATAACTACCCCATGTTACCCCATGTGGGTAGGGTAATTGAGAAGGAGATAAAAGAAGGTGGTGATGCAATGCCAGAGAAAAACTCTTGAGGTACAAGAGAGTGAGGTGAGCATAATACAGTAATTGCGTAATTATTGATTTCTTACATGAGCGTGGTCGTTGCCAGTACCGCCTGACTGGCCTTCGTGCGGGTGACACGTAAAAGCACCCACTACACTCTCTGAGTGGTTGGCGTTAGGAAGGGTATTCAGCTGTAGAAACTCTGCCAAATCAGATTGGAGCCTGGTGTTGCCATCCGGTTTCACCAGTCCTCAGTCAAATTGTCCAACCCATGCTAGCATGGGAAGCAGACGTTAAACGATGATGATGATGATGTACAAAGCTATATTTTGTCAACAAATGAGTGTGTGTCCCAACACTTAACAACTGGCATTGGTACGTGTTTACATCCCCAAAACTTAGCAGTTCAGCAAAAGTGAGTGAAAGAATAAACACCAGGCTTAAAAGTTACTTGAACTGCTAGAAAAAATAGCAGCCCAACTTTCCTCAAATCATACTCTATCATCTTAAAAAGGGAAGAACACAATGTAATCCTCGATATAAAAAAGAACAAGATGGTTAAAACTGGATTCTTTATGGTCACAGACCTACTCAGTCAGGATTGACCTAGGGCTATACATCATCAACAACAACAACAACAGATATAAAGATTGTGCTTTCCTCAAGGGCCATTTCAATGAAAGTGAAATCAAAAAATAAGTTGCTAGAAGATGGTAGGGGTTTGCTCCCTGCTTAATATATATATATATATATATACCTGTAAAAATATGTGACACTTATTCGGTAGCCATGATAAAACTCCGAGTTTCAGATGCTGGGGTGGGAGCCCACGCCAACATCTCTAGTTATCCGGCAATTGTTCACAGGAATTTTCAATGGCCAGATAACTGAAGAGATGTTGGCGTGGGCTCCCACCCCGGCATCCGAAACTCAGAGTTTTATCATGGCTACTGAATAAGTGTCACATATTTTTACAGATAAATTCCTCTATTTACATAATATCGAGGTCTCTTTCTTTCTTT
>NC_068986.1:76452767-76456829 GCF_001194135.2 Octopus bimaculoides | reverse complement strand
AGAGATTTTCTAAAAAGCAAATATATTTAGCCCAAAGCTTACTACTTGAACCTCACTACTGGCCCCCAATTATGTCATATATTGGAAATATTATATATATATATATATATATACAACAAATAATAAATGAGTATATGCATATATACGTACAGGTATGTGCATACCTACGTCTACCTGTATATATAGGTGCATATCTGGGTATAGGACATTGCAAACAAAACGTAGGCAAAAAAATAATAATAACCAGAGTACAGAACACACACAGGCCACATAGAGAATATTTTCCTTCACCAGCTACCCCCATTCTAACACAGGCGTTTCGAAGACACACACACACATTTATCCAAGTTAAAGAAATTCAAGAATAAAGAAGAACAAAAATAATAATAATTCTTTCTACTATAGGTACAGGGCCTGAATTTGTGAAGGGGAAATTGGTCAGTTACATTAACTCCAGTGCTCAACTGGTACTTATTTTATTGGGCCTGAAAGACAAGTTGACCTTGGTGGAATTTGAACTTAGAATGTAAATAGCCAAATGAAATGCTGTTAAGTATTTTGTCCAATATGCTAACAATTCTGCTAAACAATAATAATTCTTTCTAATTTTGGCACATGACCAGCAGATTTTAAGGGTAGGGGAAAGTCGGTTACATCGATTCCAGTGCTCGGCTGGTACTTATTTAATTGACCCTGAAAGGACAAAAAGCAAAGTCAACCTCTGTAGAATTTGAATTCAGAACATAATGACTCAGAAGAAATACTGCAAAGCATTTTTTCCGATGTTCTAACAATTCTGCTAGCTCACTGCCTTAATAAAATAAATAAATAAATAAATAAATAAATAAATAATAATAATAATAATAATAATAATAATAATAATAATAATAATAATAATAATAATAATAATAATAATTAATAATAATAATAATAATAATAATCATCATCATCATTTCAGCAAACAAGTATGGTCCGTTTATCAGATGCCAACTAATTATTTACTTTTAGCTGAAAAAAGTATCCAGACAGAAAAGAACATGATGCCAAGTACCAAAATATGTATCTCAATAAATGAATTCATAGGAAAAGGTTGTTGAGTGGGGGGATTGCTTATCTTTCCCAAAATTTTCCTTAGATTATCATTTGAAGAACTCCAAACGCTAAGTTTAATTAAAAAGTTCATATATTTGAGATTAACAACTCAAACATGCAACTCTCAATGATTAGTGAGGAAAGAATATTTTTCCAGTTAGATTTGGCATGGTTGTTATATCCAATATATTGATAGCATATATAAGGAATGAATAATAACGTCATAAGCAGAAAGTACCAGGTTGGAATTTGTTAAATATAGAAAACTTTGAATTATTCAAAATAAAGAGCTACAAACCACATCTTTTTTTTTTTTTTAGGGATAAGAAAAACGTTTTGAATATGAATATAATAATATTTGCTATCTAAAAATAATTCTTAGATAAGTATTTTGGTCAATAGAGGTCAAATTAGAAAGGTGTATGAGTGTGTGTAAGCAGAATAATACTTGTTTCAAATTTTGGCACAAGGCCAGTAATTTCAGGCAAGGGGGTAAATCAATTACACCAACCCTGTTCTTGACTGGTACTTTTTTTTTATCAACCCCAAAAGGATGAAGGGAAAAGTCAACCTCAGCAGAATTTGATCTCAGAATGTAAAGACAGATGAAATGCTGCTAGTATTTTACTCAGTGCACTAACATTTCTGCCAGCTGGCTGCCTTATGTAACCAGAATAATATTAAAATGAAAAAATTTATAACTTTATTTTTATTACATTCTAAGAGAGAGAGAGAGAGACAGAGAGAGAGAGAGTGTGTGTGTGTGTGTTTTCAATGCATAAGTAACAGTTTCAAAATTGTAGTAGGTTAAGATATGCTATGCGAGGATGTCAGGGAATAAACAAACACAGAAGATGGTGGGTAATAGAGGAAAGAAAAAAAAGTTTGGAGAATTGTAAAAAGGACTGAAGCAAACATCAAGACACAACCAAAGAACAGGTAATAGTGAAACAGGACTTAATAAGCAAGCCAAGAGATCTTTTAGCAGGTAGGTAGATATAAGTATGCTTATGATTAAGTAAGAAGCATCTTAGTAGTGAAAAAAACTCTTGCTAAAGTTGATAAGTGCATCTAAATAAAATAAATACGTAAAATGAAGAGGTATAAGGTGCAGAGGGGGAAATGTTTGCCAACATACTGAACCAAGAGGACAAGAGACATGAAGTGTGTTGCAGGGCAAGACGTGTGTATCCATAAAAATCAGGAAAATCAACAGGAAGAATCACATCCCTGAGTGACAATGGAAAGAAAATGACACAAAAAGTGGAATCTACCATAGCCTTTAGTAGACACTAACTATGCTGATGGTCTCTCTCTCTCTCTCTCTCTCTCTCTCTCTCTCTCTCTCTCTCTCTCTGCGTGTGTGTATTCTTTTATTCTTATACTTGTTTCAGTCATTAGACTGTGGTCATGCGGGGGCATCACCTCGAATTATTGGTCAAATAAATCGACTTCAGTACTTTTTATTTTTTAGCCTGGCTCGTATTCTATCAGTCTCTTTTGCCAAGCCGCTAAGTCACAGGGACATAAACACCGGTTGTCAAGTGGTGGTGCAGGACAAACACAGATATACACACACACACACTTATATCTATCTATATTTATATATATATCTACATACAATTGGCTTCTTTCAGTTTCTGTCTACCAAATCCACTCACAAGGCTTTAGTTGGCCTGAGGCTATAGTAGAAGACACTTGCCCAAGGTGTCACTCAGTTGGATTGAACCCAGAACCATGTGGTTAGGAAGCAAGCTTCTTACCACACAGCCACTCCTGCACCAAAGTGATACAGTCATTACAGTTGTTGGAATGTCTTGAAGTATTTGTTCTAGCTCTCTGTGCTCTGAGATCAAATCCCATTTAGGTCAATTGTATCTTTTATCAGCAAAGTTTACCATCATGTCTGACATGTGAATCTCCAACAGGAACTATGTACAGACTCTATCCAGTTCAGCTAATTCCAGTAATTCGAACTTTTCACAAAATGACAACATTTTCATAAGTACATGATGAGTTTAGAAATGTTCACCAACCCTAGATTAATCAGATTAGCATTGCTCCATTATATACCCACTCTTTATTCCTTTGTTTTATCAAGTATTTTCTCCACAAAACTCAAAACATTATTCTCTTACAATCTCACAAGGTATCATTTTTCAGGACCTCTTGCTCTGTTTACTCTAAACTAAAGAATAATCTCAGAAAACTATCCAAACTGTTTTAGTGCTACTAATGTCTTTGTTTAAATTTGTCACTTCAAGAGAAACTACCCAACTCAGCTAACACACAACACCCCACCCAAAATTAGGTCAATAATCAGTGTGAATCCATCCCACCCCTATCAGAGGACACTCTCCTTGCTGCCTAATAATAATTTTCCTTTTATTATTGAAACAGATGTTACTGATAAAACTATTGCTGCAACATTATCACAATGTCACAGTCTGGTAGCTTTCTCAAGGTCTTTAATTCTTCAAAAAACTCTTACCATGTTGTCGAAAAAAATAAAAAGATTAAGTAGCAACAGAAGCTATGAGAAAATGTTAAACATTTCCTGGTGAAATATTTTAATTTAGTGACAGATCAAAAATCTGTTGAAGAAGTAAAATAAGCCTGCACCAACTTCAATGAATATAGTAAAATCAAACCTAGTTTTTGTCATCTGAAAGTGCTTCACTTATAAAAGCTATTCATTGATCTGAACATTTGTCAATAGATTCTAAAAGACTCTAATTTTAATAATTCAAACGTCTTCTATTATTCTTTTACTTGTCTCAGTCATTTGACTGCAGCCATGCTGGGGAACCGCCTTAACGGGTTTTAGTCAAAGAAATCGCCCCCCCCCCCACACCGGACTTATTCTTTGTAAGCCTACTACTTATTCTATCAGTTTCTTTTGCTGAACCACTAAGTTATGGGGACATAAACACACCACCATTGGTTGTCAAGCGATGGCAAGGTGAATGG
>NC_068986.1:76450233-76452757 GCF_001194135.2 Octopus bimaculoides | reverse complement strand
ATATATATATATATATATATGACAAGTTTCATTCAGTCTCTATCTACCAAATCGACTCATAGTTTCTGGTTGGCCTGGGGCTATAGTAGAAAACACTTGCCCAAGGTGCCACACAATGGGACTGAACCTGGAACCATGTGGTTGGGAAGCAAGCTTCTTACCACGCAGCCATGCCTGCACCTGTTTACTATATTTTTGAAGTTTCCATTTTTCATTTGCCTATCCATGTTGTTGTACATGTATGTACACCATGAGAAAGGGTCTAACTTATCTCTTCTCTATTTTGAGCATGTCATCATTTATTCCTTCAGATAAGTGGTTCCTTTTGTATCTACTGAGTTGAAACAATTCCTAAATGACTATATGACTTGCACAGTTATGATCCCATATAAGCCCTCAAGGAACTTACCATACAAAAGCTATGAGATTATCTGGAACCATATAATGAATGTTCTTGAAAGCAAAAAAATAAAATATTTTACCAGAGGAGACTGTTATACCAGATGCTCTACATGCTATACAAACATAGCCATGTACAACTTCCAACAAAACACTTTATCATTATCACCATCATCATTTAATATCCATGTTCCATGCTAGCATGGGTTGGATGGTTTGACAAGAATCCAATGAGTCTAAGGATTGTATCATTCTCCAGTGTCTGCTTTGATATGATTTCTATGGCTGGATGCTCTTCCTAACACCAACCACTTTATAGTGTGCACTAGGTGATTTATTCGATCCACCAGCACTACTGAGGTCACTGTATAGCTTGCAAGTCAACAAACCTGAGGAGAAGTAGTCTATTCTCATTTTCCAGGAAAAAAATTTCTACCGGGGAAATGTTCCCATATGTGGCTTTTCAAAGTCGTACAGTTTATCTATGTGATCATGTATTTCAAAATTCAAATCATTAATAAAATTCATAGAACTTCTAGCAGCTAATCTCATTTAAACTCTCATCATAAACAGCAAGGAAGATAGTTTCTACAAAAGATCTAAGTTCTTGTGGACATACCAAACATCAAACTACACTAGTTATTCATAACACAAGACCATGCCAAACAAGGGCAGTGAATAGGTCATCTATGGCTTAAGAAAATCACAAAAGAGATCAAAGCCACTGATGATAAGCATACAACCAAGACCCCTAACTTTACTGTAAAGAGTCTCAAATGCATTTAGCTTCCCAAATCAAATTTAAACTTGTAAATGGATTACAAGTTTAAATTTGATTGGCTGTATTATATCACTTCAATAATTAATAACTGACATGAACTTGGAAACTAAGTGAGTGTGTGCAGGTAGTCACAATCTATAAACTGGAGGAGGCGGGTATTTTGATTAGAGTTGCTTGCCTATATCTTCATCTGTACCATACCAGCTATGGCATCTAATGATGTGGGTCTCTTTTAAACTGAGTAGAGAATAGTATTTGGAACGTTCTGTATCACTAAAACAGCTACTGAGACAATAACAATTCTTTAAGGGCGAGATATCCTGGGAAACTTTCTATATGTTGATAACCTGGCTGTCACTTCAAAATACGTTGAACTGCAGGGTAAGCTTTAAACTTGAAATAAGAATCAAGAGTTGGAGGTCCTGAAGATGTTAAGATGATAAAACAAAAAGTTTTAGTCAGTAGTAGGGAGGCTGGCGAGAGGGGAAGACAAAAACACAGCACAAGTGGGAAAGAGCTTTACTCAACATATAGGAACTCAATATTGCATACTCAATGCATGTAAGTAATACATACTCAAAGTGTGCAGTGGGATCTTAGTTAGCTGACTGAAGGGGCAAAAGAGAGATGAGAATTATTGGCAGCAAGAATAGCCATAGAACAAACTCAGATGTTGTAATGAGAATAACATACATAAACCCACCATTTTAATCACATAAGTATGGTCAGTGCCTGCAATTATAATTAAATCAATAATTAACCTCATTTACCTTGTCACTTAATGCGTTTTATAAGTAACACTATGGTATAAATAACACTTTTTTATAAATAATACTATAGTAAGTTTGTTAGGGCAATGATGAAGGCCATACTCCCACTGATGGAATCTAATAGAGCTTACATGTTCAGTGTTGTCTCCCTTGCTTGTTCAGCCACACAATAATGTTCATTAACACCTAATATATGTTTTTCTCACCACTGTATTTAATTAAAAAAAATTTTTTTTTTTTTCTGATGTTGAAAACATTTGAAATAATCAGACCTACATTTCTATTCAGAAAGTAGTTGTGCATTATAAGTGTCTGCCTAAAAGTCATCTGAGCTGGTATGGACTTGTAATATGAATAGATGATATATGCGGGATGAAACCGTGTAAAAAGTTTACAAATGGAGAGTACCATAACAGAAGAAAAACAAGGAATAAACAGGAAAGAGATGAAGTTCAGATGTAAGAATAGTAAGAATAACTGTTAAAATGGCGCGAGATCACAATAAAGGGAATTATGTTGCATGACAACACAAGACAGCGAGGAGGAGGAGGAGGAGGAGGAGGAGGAGGAGGAG
>NC_068986.1:76445677-76450037 GCF_001194135.2 Octopus bimaculoides | reverse complement strand
AGAAGAAGAAGAAGAAGAAGAAGAAGAAGAAGAAGAAGAAGAAGAAGAAGAAGAAGAAGAAGAAGAAGAAGAAGAAGAAGAAGAAGAAGAAGAAGAAGAAGAAGAAGAAGAAAGGTGGTGAGCTGGTAGAATTGTTAGCATGCCAGAAAAATGCTAAGAATGGTAAGAAGCATTTCTTCCAGTTCTTTATACTCTGAGTTCAAATTCCATTGAGGTCAACACTGCCTTTTATCCTTTCAGGATCAAAACATACCAGTTGAATATTGAGGTTTATATAAAAAAACTAACCCCTCCTCCTAAATGTCATGCTTTGTGCCTATAGTAGAAAAGATGATGATGATAGTGGTGTTGACTGTATGTGTGTTTTTCACCTTGTTCAGTTATTTAAAAATTACCTTTTCAATACAGTAATATATAATGGAACCTGTCGGGCTAATTGAATCATTAAGATGGTACACATTAATAGAGTTAAATTGTGTTTGCCAACTGAATCTAAGTTTTAACAACCCACTTAAAAGTTTTAAAGGACCAACTTGAAACACCTAGCCAAATTGGATTGTGTCATTCAGTGACCATAAATTAAATTACTAAAGATAGGCCAATAGCTTCAAATGTTGACAGCTGGCCATTTTTTTTTTTTAATATAGCTATCACAGAAATACAAAGTCATCATCATTATCTAATTCCCAGTCTTATTTTCTCTGCCTCTAAATTTATTATTCAGTGTCAATTCCTTGCAATCATTATAATCTGATACCAATCACCATTGAATGATTTTTGAACTTCAAATTAATACTGGTTTATAGATTTACGTTAATGTGGTAGGACTAATTCACAAGCAGTTACAACATGGTCAGTTTCAGGTAAGAGATGTAACTAATTAAGTAAATTTGTATTTGTACAAATATTGTGGTTATTTCTTTTAATCTATTTATATTGAAGGACAGAAAAACTAAAATATAGTTGTGGCTTTTTATCTTAGTATCTTTTATCTTTGACTTGTTTTAGTCATTACACTGCAGCCATGCTGGGGCACCACCTTGAAGAATTTTCAGTCAAATGAATCGACCCCAGTACTTATTTTTTGCTAAGCATGGTATTTATTCTGTTGGTCTCTTTTGCCAAACCAATAGAAGAAATATCAGACTTAACAAAAAATAAGTACTGGGGTTGATTTATTCAACTGAAAATTAGACTGCATGGCTGCAGTCTAATGGCTGCAACACAAGTCCAAAACTATACCAAATGGTGGCATTCCATCACCATCGGAACCAAAACCTTCAAAGCCACCAGAAGAGAAAGGGATGAAATCAAACGACAAGAGAGAAAAGCTTGAAAAATCAACCTTATCCTCTACCACCATTGCCATACAGTCAATGCCATCAACTTTTCTTTGCAAGAATTGGTCTACAGAGACATCAACAGCATCACCACAAAGGAAGCATTCAGTAAAGAAGAAAATAAATACTCGGATATGAGATAAAGCTGCCACCAACTATTCTATTGGTCTCTTTTGCCAAACTGCTGAGTTTCGGGGATATATATTTATTATATCAAAGGATAAAAAAAGACTAAAATCAATATTAAAATTTAATCTTATATTTAGATATGTAAGCATTTCCTTTATTCCTTGACATTAGGTCATTTTTCTCAATCAACAATCAAAGGTGCTCTAGCAACAGCATTGATTTCACCTAATGAAATGCTTAGTGGCAATTCATCCGTCTGCACATTCTGAGTTCAAAATCCACTGGGTTGACTTTGCCTTTCACCCTCTCAAGGTTGATAAAATAAGTACCAGTTGAGCACTGGGGTCGATGTAATCAACTATTCCCCTCTCCTGAAATTTCAGGTCTTGTGCCTCTAGTTGTGTAAATCGGTTACTCTTAGGCAGTAAATATAGATCTGAAAACGAGACATAATCTTGGAGAATCTGTGAAGGCCATGGGTACAGTTCTGTCTTTCTAGCTAATTATTAAAACAAATACTGTAATACTTCTGTCAGGATTGGTAAAGTGGCAGACAAAATGAGTATGAATTGGAGAAATAGTAGAGTAGTGGATGGGTAAAAATAGTGGTGAATGCTAGTGGAAGAGGGTAAAGAAAATTCCTCAACTAGAGACGGCAGTGCAGTCAAGTGCTATTTTCTATTTCATTTGTGTCCCTCCCGAGGCATTTGCTGCCTTGTACCTAAATTAGAAATTAATATCACATATTTGGAAAACAATATTTTAATGTACAATTGGGAATATGTGAAAATATGCCAAAAATATAGAGATACAGCAATGGTAGATATTCTACAAAGAACATTTAGAGATATTGGGGATACTAAAAGTTTTAACAACTTAAAAAGGGAACAAATGGGTAGAAATCAAGAAATCAAATACCACATAAAGAACTACTGAGAACTCCTTATATTCTATCAATATTGTATTGTGAAGACTTCAATTAAACTATAGAAGTTGATATTACTTCTGTAGTTAACAAAAGAAATATAATGCTTTTAAACAGACCTTTCTAAAGTTCAATTTCAAAGGACAGTTGTGCATAAAAGGTGAGCTTGGTGATATATATCTTCTACTGAGTTAGCTATTCAAAATTTACTAATAGAAAGTGAGAATTCCACAAATCAAATAGCACAGACACATACACATACACACATACAATGGGCTTCTCACTTTCTGCCTACCATTTCCATACTCGAAACATTGATTGCTACATAGCTATAGTAGATGCTTACTCAAAGTGCCACATACTGGGACCAAACCTAAAACCATGTGGTTGCAAACTTTGTAATCACACATGTCCATGTATTCACACACAAAATATAGTTTAGTACACCTTTCTGTATATCATTACAGGGTGCATACCCACTGTTCATCTGTACAGGGAAACTGCATGACGAACAGTGCAATGTAGTTACAAATAAAACCAAAGCATAACATCATATAGTATTCATTAGTTTTTATGGATTACCCTGCCCAAAATATTTCATTAGCAACCACCACACCTAGGTCTCCTCAATCAGAGCTTATTTCAAATACTCAACTAAATATAATTTATTGGGATTGTAAAATCAATATTTTACAATTAACTATAGTAATTAACTAATTAACTATAGTAGGTTTAATATACTCTTTACTAAACAATTTAATTGCATCTGATAAAGGTTGAGGCAATCCTATCAAACCTACTTTATTAGACCCTTTACGTATTTGAAAATATCTCAACCCTTTTCGCTCCAACAATGTAAAAAAAGCAACCGCCAATAATGCAGAAATACATGATACTATATAAGAAACTAAATCAACAAACATTATTAAGAGAAAATAAATAAACTTTTCATAAAAGGATCTTAAATCCTTCACACTAATCTGCCACCTTAATATAAAGTAAAAGCTATACTTTTATAAAATAATTCTAAAAATTTTCAATAGAGAAAATAAACTATAAATTAACTATCTCTGATGTGCCACTATGTACCATTTTCAAAAAGTTATGAGTAGCCTGAATGTTTTTGAATGTTGTGATTCATGTATTCACCTGATGAAAATGTTTTTTTTCTAATGATGTAATGTCTTCATTAATCAATTAAAAATTTGTTGTAGTGGATCGACACATTATTCATCTGTTGTTATTTATTATTCACCACACTTGGAACCTTCTTGCGTAGATCCAAAGTATATTATGGACTGTACATTTAGTTCCCTGATTAACCTCGGGATTATTGATATACTCAGTCAGGTCCAGTTAATTGTATATATAACCTGAATATCTTTCTGCCTGTACTTCAATACATGCGTATATATTTGTCTATCTTTGTTGTGTACACATTTTATTTTTCGACCTGATCCAGTGCCTTACCATTTAAGTGCATGATTCACTCGAATCCTGATCTATTATATATGTATGTATGTAAGTGTGAATGAATGTGTGTACAAATGTGTGTGTGTGTGTATGTATATCATCATCATCATTGTTTAACGTCCGCTTTCCATGCTAGCATGGGTTGGACGATTTGACTGAGGACTGGTAAACCAGATGGCTACACCAGGCTCCAATCTGATTTGACAGAGTTTCTACAGCTGGATGCCCTTCCTAACACCAGCCACTCCGAGAGTGTAGTGGGTGCTTTTACGTGCCACCGGCACAAAGGCCAGTCAGACGGTACTGGCAATGGCCACGCTCAAAATGGTGTATTTTACGTGCTACCTGCACAGTCCAACAGCACTGGGAACGATCTCGTTCGAATGACTTTTCACATGCCACCGGCACAAGTGCCAGGAAGGCGACGCTGGTAACGATCACACTTGAATGGTGCTCTTAGCGCTCCACTGGTACAGGTGCCAGATATGTATAT
>NC_068986.1:76444848-76445624 GCF_001194135.2 Octopus bimaculoides | reverse complement strand
TATATATATATATATATCTACTACATATGTGAGAAATTGTCTGTGGGTGTGTTTGTGAAGTTGTTAGCTAACTCCTCCTACATTGGTTTATCGATTTTGATGGAACTTGATACGTGAGTAGAGCTCATGTCTGGAAACCTCATGGCATACTTAGATTGTTGAAAAAAATCGATAAATGGGCCCCTGGAAGGGATCCTTATATATATCTAATATATTTCATTTTAACATCCAAGGAAAATAACCCATTCATTTTCCTAAATCATGTGTTACAAATCAAATGCTTATTTCTTATTTCAGTTAGTGACTTATTCACGAATATACCAACACTAGTGCCGCTGAGAGTAATATTCTCTGGGAACGCACAAAAGCCCTTTTCAAAGTTATTTACTTTGAATTGCTCTTATCTCATGTCTGATTAGCCTGTTATTACGTAACATGCTTCAAGATTTTAGTATACATACCTTAGTATTTCCTCCTATGTTCTATATACTCTGAGAATGCATTAAAGCCCTTTTCAGGGCTACTTTATTTGAATTCTCACTATCGGGTAACTAATTTCATGTTATTACATAACTGACTTTACAATTTGGGTATTCATAACTTATTGGGGAATTCCTAAAAACAAGATTCTGTGTAAGACAGTTTGGTATTCTCTGTAAATGCAGGAAAACTGTTTTAAGGGTTACATACTTTGTATTGTTGTTATTGGATTAGCGAAACAATTATGAGAATGGAACCAAGGGATAAACCCCACTTTCCCAGGAATTACCGGGTAT
>NC_068986.1:76443130-76444719 GCF_001194135.2 Octopus bimaculoides | reverse complement strand
ATATATATATATATATATATATATATATATATATATATAGAGAGAGAGAGAGAGAGAGAGAGAGAGAGAGAGAGAATTAAATATTAAATAACAATATGGTAATATGACATGTACACATGTAAATACATGACGTTACTGAATAAATAAGCTAGTCTGGCCTTATCCAATAATGTATAAGAGGTAAATGTATTTAGCACAAAAGAAATATTTTCATTGCTATGGACCAAATCCAAGTTTTACAGCCATAATTATATTTTTCCAATATCCCTCCACTGTTGAGAGATAGAGAGAGAATAAATAACCTGTGTTCATAACTTCAAAGTAAGGAAAATTAGTTACAGGAAGATTAGGTTGGTAGGATAATTTGATGCAACCAATACTCTCCTGAAATTCCTGTAGACCTTACCATAGTGAAAAATCAAAAACATATATAAAGAATATACCTAATTAAATAAACAAACAAAAATCATACTGTATCATTGATTGATCAGGAAACAAGATCTAGGAGAAAAACAACTGATAGCTAAAAATAAAATTTACTCTGCATGATAATTCAACCTGATGGAAATAGAAAAATCTCCTTCAAATCACATTGTATCACCTTAAGAAAAGGAAGGACATACTGAATAATGGAATATTCCTAGATACATTAAATCTAGGGAAAAAGCAACAAAAAAATTAAAGGATTTCTGTGAGTCGAATGGCTTTGATTGTAGGGCCACCCTGGGGCTAAACAGCAATGTCCAGTCATCATAAAGCTATCTACCTAGTAACTGGATAGAGAGGACAGACAAGTCTTATTCATAAACTTATTAAGTTAGTGTTACCATATTTAATATAAGGATCATTAATAAGCAAATTAAAAATAATTATGTGGTGAGCAAATGATAGTATTAGTCAGTGACAAATACTTTAATTATTTTGGAAAGCACAAGAGACAACTCCAAAGACTTCAATATACTTGCCAAAGTAGTGATGAAGGAATTACTCAGTGGATATAAAATATTGTATCATGGTAAAATATTCTCCAGGGAGAAGAACAATGGTTTGTGTTTGCAAACTTTGTATTCCTTGTTAAAGTTAAGAAGTTTCTGAAATTTAAATGTCAGGGAGCAGGAAAAGTTTCTCTTCATTCTAAGAACAAAGAAGGGCTTGAAGTAGTTGTATGCCGTCGACTTAATGTGACAGTCCCCTGAAGGGAATAATACTACTGTTGGTTAGATGTAGGAAGCTGCACCAAGGTGCTTGTCTCCCCCTTGTAAACATAAGGACACAGGAAATGTGTCAAGGCCAACAGAAAGCAGTGCAGCTTCCTAGGTGTTATGTTTCCCTCGGACTGACTCGCAGAGATAACATAACGAGTTATACAATTTAATTATTACATTTATTGTTCAATTACATACAAAGAACGCACTCACCCAATGTTCGTTATGAATAAACAAAAGTCATGTCCGCCATATATATATCAATGACCTTTTACTACGACAGTCCCACAAGACAACAACAATGAAACAATGAACTCAGACGAACCACATGACACACGGAACGTCAGACGAATTACATATCTAACAGTCCATATAACACTAGGT
>NC_068986.1:76433788-76439185 GCF_001194135.2 Octopus bimaculoides | reverse complement strand
CCTAGGTGTTATGTTTCCCTCGGACTGACTCGCAGAGATAACATAACGAGTTATACAATTTAATTATTACATTTATTGTTCAATTACATACAAAGAACGCACTCACCCAATGTTCGTTATGAATAAACAAAAGTCATGTCCGCCATATATATATCAATGACCTTTTACTACGACAGTCCCACAAGACAACAACAATGAAACAATGAACTCAGACGAACCACATGACACACGGAACGTCAGACGAATTACATATCTAACAGTCCATATAACACTAGGTTTAACCAAGTATTATTCCCTTCAGTGGACTGTCACATTAAGTTGACAGCATACAACTACTTCATTGTATCACTACTGCATAAATCTCTTTGGGAGATTTTGAAATGTATTATTTCTAAAAAAGAAGGACTTCCTATGAAATATGGGATCAGTTCTCCTAACGACATTCAAATATAAAATCTTTTTTTAGCAAGATTGTAATTAAACTGGTGCACAAAATCTCTAAATTTTAAAGAATAAATTACTGGGAGACAAAACAGAAAAAAAAAGTGAGAGAATAAGGAGGAGGAGCAGCAGCAGGAGCCACCAACACCACCATCATTATCACCATTTAATGTCTGTTTTTAATGCTGACATGAATTGAATGGTTTGACAGGAGTTGGTGAACCAGAGGACAGCACCAAGCTCTGTCTACTTTGGAATGGTTTCAATGGCTGGATGCCCTTTCTAATGACAGTCACTTTACAGAGAGTATTGAGTACATTTTACATGGCACCAGCAAAGTCAGAAGTAACTTGTAAGACTAAGACCCCTCAACTGAGAGGGGAAGTAGTAATGAGGGAGGTGGCTTTATGCCAGGTGATGAGCAGTTAAAGTATATGTTACAGGGACAGGAAAAGGTGTTTGGCTGCAGAGGAGATACATGGTCATGCCAGTTGGAGAGGAGAGAAAGGGAAAGAGCAGATGGTGGTAATGAACATACCCTCATGGTACAAGGAAGGGAATATTAGTGAAATGGTACAGAGTATTATATAGGGCAAATGGGTAGGAAAGTTTGCAAGAGCGTGAAAGAAGAATGAGTGACAGAAGGGGGGGGGATGCAGTGAATGGTGAACATGGGAGGAGCTACGGTGAAAAACAAACGTTAAGTTTGTAATTAACATATATGATGCTTAAAACATACAAAAAGAAAGAGAGAGAGTCAACCAGTAGCGGAAAGTGTGTCTTGGCAGCTTTAGTAAAAAATTGCAGTCACTAGAAAGAGAAGGAAACTTTGAAAACCAGCCGAGGAGAAAAGTTAGCTATTTTGCTGCTCTATTAAGGATCCATGCTAACAATATTCTACTTACAAAAACCAACAGCACAGAAGCAGCAGATCAAAATGGTTGTAAGTCATGCTACATCTAGCAGTTTGGATATGCCATACTTTTAATTTTGTCTAAGAACAGACTGCAAACTTGTCATAGAGAGATTGTCATAGATCAAAATGGTTGTAAGTCATGCTACATCTAGCACTTTGGATATGCCATACTTATAATTTTGTCAAGAACAGACTGCGAACTTGTCTAAGAACAGACTGCAAACATGTGGGCATAAAGAGTGTCAGTTAGGGTTTACTGTAAGTCAGTGTTAACATGTATGATGTAGGGAACTAAAAGATTTCCACTCCAAAACGAAGATGGGTAATGTGAAATGTGTTGTACAAAAAGCTGAGTAACAACATAACAGATTCTTTGTTGGTACAGTCTCCCAGTGTGAGGAAAAGATCAAAGGTATGTGTGTGGTGTGTCTATGTGTATGAGTTGTGTTTGTCCTCTACCACCACTTGGCAACCGGTGTTGGTTAATTTACATCCCTGTACGTTAGCAGTTTGGCAAAAGAGAATGATAGAATAAGTACCAGACTTTAAAAATAAGTACTGGGGTCGGTTCATTCAACTAAACACTTCAAGGCAGTGCCTGAGTGTGGCTGCAGTCCAGTAACTGAAACAAGTAAAAGATAAAAGATAGAGAAGTTGAACTTAAAATTCCAAGACATAAATAAACAGCTTCAGAATGCAAATACATTCTTTACATTGATTCCTACAACTGTCAAGATTTGGAAAGGAGAAAGGATAATGTAAGGTGGAGTGATAAAGATCAAATCCACATTTACTGACTCGCCATTAACTCAGGGTATTTACATTCATAGAAGAGTCATTATCTCCTTTGTATTTACATACACCTTACAACAGAATAGTTCTTTCAAATAATCACATAAGAGATTCAAAACAAAACATCTTGGAAAATTTAGTAAAGGAATTTCCAGATACTTAATGGCAAAATCATTATAGTGCACACAGGAGGGGAGAAAGTTGCAGCTGCAGTGGTCATTGTAAATTTATAGAAGTTAGCAGCTGTAATAATAAATATTAGTAAAAATAGCAAGAGAAAGAAA
Organism: Octopus bimaculoides; assembly: GCF_001194135.2. Lineage (NCBI taxonomy): Eukaryota > Metazoa > Mollusca > Cephalopoda > Octopoda > Octopodidae > Octopus > Octopus bimaculoides. Next base: position 76,436,752 of record NC_068986.1, on the reverse strand, counting down.
ATGTAACAATGGAAAAATAAGTAAAACTAGAGAAAAAAATCTAAGTCTGCTAAAGAAAAATATAAGAGGGGAAAGCTTTTTATTTTTGTAACAATAATCATAAAATTACTTAGTTAGACCAGACTAAATCAATGAGGGACCTCTGGTTGATTTTTTATCATTACTGTTGCACTTTGTAACTGAGAAATGTTTGAATTAAACAGAAAAACTTTTCTGCTATATATATATATATATATATATATCACGTAAAATACACCATTTCGAGCGTAGCCGTTGATCGTTACCAGTGGCACGTTAAAAGACATTTGAGCGAGATTGTTGCCAGTGCCGATGGACTGGCTCCTGTACAGGTGGCACGTAAAATATACCATTTCGAGCTTGGCCGTCACCAGTACCGCCTGACTGGCCCTCATGCCGGTGGCACATAAAACACCCACTAGACTCTCGGAGTGGTTGGCGTTAGGAAGGGCATCCAGTTATAGAAACCTTACCAGATCAGATTGGAGCCTGGCGTCGCCTCTTGGTCCACCAGTCCTCAGTCAAATCGTGCAACCCATGCTAGCATGGAAAGTGGACGTTAAACGACGACGACGACGATGATGATGATGATGATGATATATATATATATATATATATATATATATATATATATATATATATATATATATCTATATATATATATATACAATGTAATTACACACATGCTGTTGGCAATTTCTTTTTCTTTTCTCCTTTCTGACTAAGAGCTATGCTTGAAACATCAAACTCACTCTTTTCACCAAGCATCAAACTAATACATTTCTTGTGCATGTCCTCTTGTTGTCCATTAATTTTTACAGAATTTTTAGTATCACTGAAGTCATGACGAAAACACTTTTTAAATAGAAAACACTAATGAGGATTTCTTATTTTCTTATATCTTATTTTCCAGATGGTCGGTCGCTTGACTGTTCAGGAGTGAGCTAAGATAGCAGCACACTATAAAGTGTGGAATTCCATTGTTTTGGTTCAGAGATGGTGGCATGCATGGAAAGGTAAGCATACAACACTACATCCAGAGACAATAACAAGTTGTCATCCAAAGCTGATGACTACAGGCTCAGAGAACAATGCAAGAAGAAGTTGTCATCCAACCACATCCCAATCAGCAGAGAATGTGGCAACAGTGCAGGAAATATTTAATTGCAGCCTGCAAAAATCAACACATCAAGCACCTCATGAAAGTGGACTAACAAAACACACAATACATACGGTGTTGCATAAAGAATTGAATTTTCGTCCATGGAAACCCCATTATGTGCAGGAGCTAAAACTTGAAGACTGTGACTGCAGAGGTCCAGAAGTCCAGAACTCCAAGAAGTCCAGAACTCCAAGAAGTCCAGATCTCACTCCATGTGATTTTTACTTGTGGGGTTACACAAAAGAGGTGCACAAGACAAAACCTTGCACACAGAAGGACTTGGAGATATGGATTCAGGAGGTTCTCAATGATATCCCAGATGACATCCTTCAGAAGTTTGTTCATTCCATCCCTGGCTGTTTGAAGAAACTTGTTGATGCCATTGGTGCTTACGTTGAATTATGAAGATTTACTTTCACTTTCCCATGTAATAAAGAACATGTACAATTTGTTTCAATAAATTTGTAAAAGAAATATGGATTTTATTAACAATCCTTAATGCCTACTTACTTTTCACCCACCCTATATATAACTAGGAGAAGTATGTGTTGTGTGAAGCTGTCTTGCTGTAGAGATACAGCATGAAGTCAAAGTGTTCATTACTGACATCATCAATCTAACTGTTTATGAAATTTATCAACATAGGTGCAGGAGTGGCTGTATGGTAAAAACTTTGTTTCCCAACCACATGGGTCTGAGTTCAGTCCCATAGTATGAGACATTGGACAACTATCTGCTACTACAGCCCCAGACTGTCCACGGCTTTCTGAGTTTATTTGGTAGATAGAAACTGAAAGAAGCCCATCATCTATCTATCTATCTTCTATATATATATAAAATTCTTTATCTGTCTGTCTTTGCATTTTCAAACGGCTTGACCAAATCAAATTAAATTTTACTAGGTAATAGTATCAGACCCCAAGAGTGTCAACATGTAATTGTTTTTTTCATTTGGATTAAAACAACATAACATAGGCACTGGTTTGGTATTACATGTCAAAAGTGAAAGAATGAGATCTATATTACAATGTGATATAATATTGTTTCATTTTTAAATCTAATGTGATAATGCTAAGATCATCTTATTTCTAAAGAAAATTAACAGTTCATACATGTGCTTCTATTTGGTTAATTTATACTGCATGCAAAAATAAAGACATACTACATATATACAACTGCTTACAAAAATAGAGATTAATGTGTAATTTTTTCTATGTTCATAATTTTTGTTCACAATGTTGAAAAAAATATGCCACCAAAGAAAAGACGTAATCTCTCCAGAAATAAGTATAAAGCAAGGAAGATTGTAGAGAACTGAACGTGAGAGTCTCAAGAGAGAAGGGAGATGAGACTTTCTCAAGATCACCAAACGCATGCTGCAGCACATCAAATGGAGTCTCAAGAGAGAAAAGAGATGAGACTTTCTCAAGATCAGCAAACAAATGCAGCAGCATGTCAAATGGAGTCTCAAGACAGAAGCGAGATGAGACCTTCTCAAGATCAACAAAGGCATGCTGCAGCATATCAGATGGAATCTCAAGAGAGAAGGGAAATGAGTCTTTCCCAAGATCAGCAAATGCATGCTGCAGCAAGTCACATGCAGTCTCAAGAGAGAAGGCAGATGAGACTTTTCCAAGATCAGCAAAGGCATGCTGCAGCGCACTTAATGCTGAATCATTAAAACAACATTTAGTATGCCAGATTACACAGAGGTCCAATAGAATAGCTCTCAGAAACAGACTACATACAAATTCATTCTTCACAACTCCTGGAGCTGCTTTCAG
>NC_068986.1:76433057-76433778 GCF_001194135.2 Octopus bimaculoides | reverse complement strand
GACTACATACAAATTCATTCTTCACAACTCCTGGAGCTGCTTTCAGATATGATCCATCCCATTCTTATAAAAATGATAATTTTGTCCAAACTGGTGTGCTAAACTAAAATTGTCATTTGTGCAAAGCTTTAAAATTTCCAGATGAAACTAATGGGATGTGCTGCTCAGGCGGTAAGTTAACATTGCCAGCTCCTCCCCAACCTCTTATGGATTTCTGGAAGGCACTTCCATCCAGTCAAAAGATTTCCTGAACAATATCACACAGTACAATTCTGCATTTCAAAGGACATCGTTTGGTGCATCTAAGGAGATAATTGAACATGGATTTACGTCGATGTTCAAAGTTCAAAGGCAAGGCTATCACATCATTGGTTCCCTGTTACTCACAAATGAACAACCACAGTTCCTCCAAATTTACTTTATGAGTGAGAAAGGACAACAAACCCAAAGGAGGTGTCAAAACTTCAGATGATGGGTCGTGTAAGATGCAGTGCCGACTGCCACAAAGGAGAGTATATCCACTGACAGCTTTTTGGTGCATTCAAAAACCACATACCCCACCCACCCCCAATTTTCCATGACAGGTTAGGGCTTGGAATACTCCAAATGGACGCATGGTATGTTGCTTAGTCAAATTAGCTCATCATTTACTCCACAAATGTTTAGTCGTGAATGCTGCACTTTCTTGTATCACTTGTTTCAACGTAACTGTAATATATAT
>NC_068986.1:76428503-76432710 GCF_001194135.2 Octopus bimaculoides | reverse complement strand
ATATATATATATATATATGTATATATCTATGTGTGTGTCTCTTTGTGTCTATGTTTTCCCCCACCACCACCACCACCATTTGACAACCAGTGTTGCTGTGTACATCCTCATAACTTAGTAGTTCGGCAAAGGAGACCAATGGAATAAGTACAAGGCTTTAAAAAAATAAGTCATGGGATTGATTTGTTTGACTAAAATCGTTCAAGGCGGTGCTCCAGCATGGCTGCAGTCAAATGACTGAAACAAGTAAAAGATAAAGATATATATATAGATATATATATTGAGAAGTCTCTTTGAACATTGGGTCTCACGGAGGCAATGATAAGTGACCAAGACCTCTGGCAACATGCTATGCTTGAGAAGACCTGTCAAGCCAAGTGAAATAGTCATAGCCGATGCTAGTGTCATGTAACTGGTACCTGTGCCAGTGGCATGTAAAAAGCACCCATTGCACTCTTGGAGTGGTTGGCGTTAAGAAGGGCATCCAGCCATAGAAATCATACCAAATTGGACTGGAAGCTGGTGTAGCCCTCCAGCTTACCAGTTTCAGTCAAACCGTCTAACCCATGCCATCATGGAAAGCAAACGCTAAATGATGATGATGTGTGTGCACACATATATGTATATGCATATACGTATGTGCATGTGTATGTGTGTGTCCCCGTGTTTGTCATCCACCACTGTTTGACAACCAGTGTTGGTTAGTTTATGTCTTCCTAACTTGGCAGTTTGGCAAAAAAAAGATCAACAGAATAAATACCAGATTTTTAAAAAAATAAGTACTGGGGTTGATTCCTTCAACTAGAACCCTTCAAGGCAGTGCTCCAGCATGGCTGCAACCAAATGACTGAAACAAGTACATGATAAAAGAAAATACATGAACCAATGAGCAAAACTCTATGTGATCCCTGAACACAACTGATAATTTGGTTGTAGCTATGCTATGCCTGAATAAGATGTGGCTGGAATAATTTTGATCATAATTTCTGCTTGATCGGGACCGACAAGGAATTAAGCAACATGATAACAAAATAGTCACAGAGCATCTGTATGATTTCTATTCATTTGTACTTTGCTTGTTTATCACTGAAATAGTGCTTAATTGGTTAAACAACAACCAGATTAGTGTATCTTACATAAAAACCACTTCTGACATATTAACACTTTTTCTAATGAAGGCAGAATGCTGTATTTAATCCACTTAAGCATGTTGATTGTAAATAGATGTACACATGTATAAATATATATAAACAATGTCCTCTTTTTTAAACCAGCTTGAGCAAATAGCAAGAATGACCTACGTCTACCTCGAAAGATTTAAATGTTAACTGTAAAAAATAAAAAAATGGAGTAGTTTTAACTGAAAATATTTGTAATAGTTAAAACAAGTTGATAAGAGAATGGTTTCTTTTGTTGTAGCACTGAAAAATTGACAGTAGCTTTATAGATGAAACAATAGCAATGAATGGTGAATGTTTAAATAAGGATATAGAAATATTTTGAATGGATTAAGACTGTCAGTATGTTTGTGTATCTATGTATAGCTACTATAAAAGATATATTTAAAACAAGGTCTCTTTAATAGTTAGTTAAGATATGCATTTGACACAGAAACAAGGGCAGTGAACAAGATATCGGATAGTATTTCATTGTTCTCACTTAATCTTTTTAGAGTTGACAATAAATCCACTGGATGTAAAGTTTAGACTGGAGAGGAACACTGAGTAGTAAGTACATTACATTATTTAGTAGACAAAAGGCGGCAAAGTGACAGAGCTGTTAATGCATCAGACAAAATATTTAGCGGCATTTGTTCTGGCTCTTTACATTCTGAGTTCAAATTCTGCCAAGGTCAACTTTGCCTTTCATCTACCAGTTGAGTACTGGGGTCAATGCAATTAACTTACCCCACCCCTCATATTGCTGGCTTTATTCCAAAATCTGAATCCATTATTTAGTTAATAACATATTGTTCTTAACAGTTAAGAAATGCAAACTAGTTGAGCAAATACTTTACTCTCTAAGCTTTCAAAGCTCTTTTGGTTTGTCCACTCTTTTGATTTATATTTTCACACCAAGATTGAATATATCTAATATTTAGAAAGATCATCCATCCACAGAAACTATGCCAAAACTGCAGAAGGATCAAAGGCAGCGAGCTGGCAGAAACGTTAGCACGCTGGGCGAAATGCTTAACGGTATTTCATCTGCCGTTACGTTCTGAGTTCAAATTCCACTGAGGTCAACTTTGCCTTTCATCCTCTCAGGGTCGAAAAATTAAGTACCAGTTACACACTGGGGTCGATGTAATTGACTTAATCCGTTTGTCTGTCCTTGTTTATCCCCTCTATGCTTAGCCCCTTGTGGGTAATAAAGAAATAAGAAACTATGCCAAAACTGACGTTAGAGCTTGACACAGTCTTTTAAATTGTCAAAGCCTGTCAAAAGGTTCAGCCCATGTCAGCTTGGAATACAGATGCTAAATGATGATGAAAACATATTGTATATAATTTTCTATAGACACATTTGATAATGTAAATACAAGGACATGCATGTATATATAAAATGATGTATGTACAACGTTACTATGTCAACTAAATTGCCTCATGATTAATCAATTCCTATTTATCCTTACAGAGTACTGCTTCCACATCAACCAAACAACCAAGGTTATCCAATATCAAGTCAGCACTTTCTAGAGACTTCCATCACACATTTTTCTCTCTCTAGATATTCCCCAATGTTTACTATTACATGTTAACAAGACTTTTAGGAATTAGCAATTGACAGAAGATATGAAAGCCCAGAGGGAGTAGTTGAAATTGCTGGTGAACAAACTAAAGACATGGAAAATGAGTGAAGAATATAAGGTTTCAGAGTGAAGAGGAAGGTACTCCTGGTTAGGACTAGTGTACACCTTTAGTAAAGTTAACACTGTTGCCACATTTAATCCAGGTTTCCAGTTTGAGAATGATTTCCTCCCATCAATCTTTGAGACTCTGAAAAGGATCCAGAGCAGTGTTCTTTCTCATCAGACAAAAAGATGGCCTGGTATTTATTCTATTGGTCTCTTTTTGCCAAGCCGCTAAGTTACAGGCACATAAATACAGCAATGCTGATTGTCAAGTGGTAGAGGGGACAACCAAACACACACACACACATATATATACACACACACACACACACACACATATATATATATATATATGATGGGCTTCTTTCAGTTTCTATCTACCAAATTCACTCACGAGGCTTTGGTCAGCACAAGGCATAGTAGAAGCACTTGCCAAGGTGCCATACAATGGGACTGAACCCAGTACTAAGTGGTTGGGAAACAAGTTTCTTACCACACTGCCACGCCTTCACCTATACACACACATACACACAAATGTATAGCATTATCAGACTTAGCAACTATGAACATGGAGTTATGAAGGGTAAACAGTACAGAAGTAACGGAATTATAGTAAGTTGGAGATCAAAATACTTTCAATAGGGCGGTGCCATAATAAAGTACATCCATTTTGTAAAGTGGCATTAGGAAGAGCATCCAACCATAGAAATCATAACAAAAATGAAATATCCTTGACCTGTCTAGGGAAGCAGTAACATCAACTAAGAACAAGTTCCACCCCACACTAACATGGAAAAGCAAAGAAAATGGTTATGATGATGAGAGTTGAAAGAAATGCACACAATGTTTATAACAGCTTTGTCTTCAAGAATATGACTTGTAACAACCTCTGCTGAGAAAAGATGGGTGGAAGGAAACAAATTACATAGCTGCAATTGAAGAAATTGGCAACTTGGACTCACAAGAAGAAAATACATATTTTACACTCTGGACAGTTTCTCCTTACAAGAATTGCTCTTGTGTATGAATGTGTTCTGAGTTGTGATGATGGGTAATTGCCTCCAAATAATTTATTATAGGCTGTTTATTTTTCAACAACAGATGAAAGAATTTGATAATGCAAAAGCTATGAAGAGAAACATACAAGAGAATTTCTTTGTTTTCATTAACTTTCTTGTTTTAGATAGGATGAGAATAAAACTTATGCTTGCATAACATTAGTTTTTCCAGTTAGCTAACCACATTGAAAAATTTACATTAACTATTATGGAGTTTTTTTTAATAATGGTGAAAGAAGTAAAAATTAATCTGAAAATTTGAATCATTAAAAAGAAGGAGTGGCTGTGTGGTAAG
>NC_068986.1:76389946-76428284 GCF_001194135.2 Octopus bimaculoides | reverse complement strand
TATATATATATATATATATATATATATATATGTGTGTGTGTTTGTCCCCCCACCAACGCTTGACAACCGATGGTGGTGTGTTTACGTCCCTGTAACTTAGTGGTTTGGCAAAAGAGACCGATAGAATAAGTACTAGGCTTCCAAAGAATAAGTCCTGGGGTCGATTTGCTCGACTAAAGGCGGTGCTCCAGCATGGCCACAGTCAAATGGCTGAAACAAGTAAAAGAGTAAAAGAGTAAAGAGTATCAAAAAGGAACAGAAGAATATAAGTACTCAATACCACTGTAGATCTGAAGACATAGACAGGTGTTTTAGAAGTTCACCTCAACAATGTAGCTTCAGTTTTGATCCCAAAGAGTAGTAAATTGGGAAAATGTTTTCTACTATAGCTTAGGGTGAAACTGCATGGAAAGCAGTCATAAGGACTGTTCTTGTCCCTAGGCAGTAAATTTAATTCATTGGCTGGTGTAACCCTACCATCTGGTTCTTGCATGAGTTTAGTAGAGTCCATACTACTATAAGAATAGAGGCCAAATTTGAAGATAACTTCTACTTCCTCTCATCAGTTTTAGAGGCCCTGGAATAGTCAAGGATGTTGCTTTCCTCCTCTCGTTAAGTCATTAAGAGGACAAAAACAAAATTCATAAGAACACATAACAATTGCAGTAAGGGAAAAGGCATGCATTAATCATTGGTACCAAAGTTGACAGCACTCCTGATTAAAATGGGGAGCATTCAATGCTGATATCCATTGTAGATAAGTGGGAAAGGATGACAGAAGAGAAAGATGTGATAAAAAGAAGAAAAGTTGAAGTTCAATTCTGCTCTACACATAACAGATCTGAATACACTGAAAAGAACTAGAGCATTTAAAAGAGAAATTGGGTATCAAAGATGACAACAGGGCTCAAGAAAATGTGAACATATGTACCTAGTATAGTAGCATAATTATTTGCCAAAGGAGCTTCAAAATGTTAAAAGCTAAATTAATTACCAACAATTGCTGAGATCACATGTTTAGAAAACATGAATGAAATCATTATGTATGATTCAAAATTAAAGTCCCTTAAGTAAAGCTTTGAAATCAGAGCCTCTATTGTGGCTTATATTTGTCTTTTCTCTCATCAGTGGCATTTGTAAAATGATTAAATATTAATAGTATTCAAGTCAGTTCTTGTAACATTAGAGAGAGAAATAACACTTGATAGCTAATCTCTACTGCCATTAACAAAACAATAAAAGGAGAACTTTCAGTTTGAAACAAAAACGTCGACACTCAAATTTACCCCAAACTTTGATAAAAACCATGTTCGTACTTATTTGTGAGCAAGTAAAGGTAGAAGTCAAAATTTTCTTATTTCTTTATTGCCCACAAGGGGCTAAACATAGAGGGGACAAACAAGAACAGACAAAGGAAATAAGTCGATTACATTGACCCCAGTGCGTAACTGGTACTTAATTTATCGACCCCGAAAGGATGAAAGGCAAAGTCGACCTTGGATTTTTTTTTTTTTTTAATGCTTACAGCACCTAGGTTTTCCAAGCGGTCACCCATCTAAGTACTCACTAGGCTCAACGTTGCTTAACTTCGGTGATCGGACGAGAACCGGTGCTCTCAGCGTGATATGGCCGTAAGCGTGATATGGCCGTAACAATTCTTGTTACAGTTTTCTTAGTAAATTGTTTTATGAGTTTGCTTCCATACAAGTCATGGATACTTCAATCAAGGTAACATAAAAGAACATTAGCACTCTTTAGAGACAAACTGCTACAAGTAACCAACTGACCAGTGTCAGTGCAAGAGATAAGAAATGACACAGTAGTGAATGAGGTAAAGAGGTTTGGAAGATAAGGAGAAAGGAGGATATCAAGAAGCTAAGTAAAAAGTTAGACATTTAATTTACTTAAACAGAAGAGACACAGAGTGGAAGGGACTCTTTAGTCTTGATTGAGACAATCAAACTTTCTAGTGGTGGTCTGATTAAATTGCATCCAATCTATCAATCTATGCTATGTGTTTAATAAAAGGAAGAGCATCCTGCTGTGAAAACTATACAAAAAAAAAAAAAGACCACGCCAAATTAACATAGATAAGACAGGGACTTTTTAGTTTGTCAGACATGGCCTCTCTTGTGCAAAGGTATCAGGTTTTTGCCAGATGCAAAGGGCTATAGTAAATGATGAGGCACTGTGAGACCCGTCCAACCCATGTCAGCATGGGATAAAAAAAAGGGGCATAAGATAATAATGATGATGATGATGATGCTAATGTTAGAACTTAAAGCCAATGACAAGGAATGGAGGACTGAATTAGATATATTAAAACCACCAAGTCGGTTACTCCAACAATTCTTGAAAACATTATGATTTGTAAAACTGTTCAAACCCCATTAATATGAAAAAAACATTAGAAATGCAACATCAAATTTTTGAGAGCTTTAAATTTTGTTTTCTATGTAGGCTAATTACTGATGACTATAAAGTTAACTTTTAGAAATTGTCTGTATGAAATTAATGAATCTATATGGGAGTGGGGGGGGTGATCTGATGCTTTTAATGAACTTTACCAAGAGCTTGTTGCCAAATTACACACACATAGTGAGACATACAATGACCTTGATATTTAGAGGACAACATGATTATGAATCTAAGGTATATTGCATGTATACTTAAAACTAACATTTGTAGATGTGTTAGTGTTGATAACATGAAAAAGTCTTGAACTTTCATGTCAATTCATTTGTTTACAGGTATTACCTTTCAAACTGTCTTATTTGTAGTCTCTTCCAAATCTATGTCAGTTCAAAACCTTCAAAATTATGAAATGTAACATTTTACACCTGTGCATCGAGATACCATCTCATCTTACATTCATGAGTCAATTTCAGTGCACTTTTATTATAGAAAGTCTGTGCTATTGGGAATTGTTATTAAAAAAAAAACCCAGAATAATGACCTAAATAAAATCTAAAATTTTTCATAAACATACCTCGTGTAAACACAATTATGACCAGTGGACATATATACATCAATAAGAGAGTTCAGTAAATACAACTACTATAAAGAGTGAACACTAACATTTTGAACCTTTGCCCTTTGTCTGGGAGTGAGGAAGAACAAAAGTGGTGGTGTTGCTTTGGTTACAAGCTAGTAAATAATAAAATTATCCATGCAATCAGTCAACAAAATCTCTATCAAGTTTTACACAATTTCTGTCGACCAAGTTTCACTTGCAAAGGTTTGCTCAACCCATGGCTCTGATAGTAAACACTCGCCCAAGGTGCCATAAAGTCAGGACAAATTCAAAACTCTGAAATTGTGAAGTAAACTTCTTAACCACACAGCCTTGCCATGCATTTACAGACAGCCTCTTTGATAGAAGGCACTCACAAACACAGTAGTACAGACACATACATAGATCCAGGAGTGTGTGGGAGTATACACATATATATGCCTATAAATCAAAACAACATTTATCTTCCAGTCACATGAACACTAACTGAACTTATCAAATTCTTCTTCCAACACTCCTGATGAACATGTAGCTGTCAAGGTAACCATCACTAGTTACCTTGGCCTCCAGGTTTTACTCTATTCACTGTATACTATGCACCGTTATTACAAACATTTATCTAACCAAACTATAGCAGTTCAACCACATCACCAGAAATTAGCTGTGCATAAAATTGTGAAAATGTAGAACACATTTGACAAAATGATAAACTTTATTTTCCCCATATATATATATATATATATATATACAGCTGATTAAGGAGAAATTTAATGAAGAATGCAGGTCAGCTTTAATCCACACATGTACCACATCTTGGCAACACCACTGCCTATGGTCAGTATATACGAAGCTACAGAGTTTCTAATTGCTCTAATTATAAGACAATTGTTTCAACCTGACAAGATAATGTTCTATTCTTGAAAAACCTAATAAATATACAATCTTTTACAATTGGTTGTTGTGACATCAAAGTATATAGATTATAATATAGCTTCTTATATAACTTCAGTCATCAGTGTTTCTTACAGAAAAGATGAATGAATACTCTTTTACTTGTTTCAGTCATTTGACTGCGGCCATGCTGGAGCACCACCTTTATTCGAGCAAATTGACCCCAGGACTTATTCTTTGTAAGCCTAGTACTTATTCTATCGATCTCTTTTGCCGAACCGCTAAGTTACGGGGACGCAAAGACACCAGCATCGGTTGTCAAGCGATGCCGGGGGGACAAACACAGACACACACATATATATATATACATATATACGACAGGCTTCTTTCAGTTTCTGTCTACCAAATCCACTCAATCCACTTGGTCGGCCCGAGGCTATAGTAGAGGACACTTGCCCAAGGTGCCATGCAGTGGGACTGAACCCGAATGATAAAGTTTTTTTATTTTTATTTTATGAGAATTATCCCAAAAGTACTGCAGAAGTGAGCATAACTTTTGGTAACTAACATGGGTCATTCAAACTGAATATGTTGGTAGAGTAACTCTTCTTCTTATTTTCCTTCATTGCAAACAAAAGTTAGGTTCCATGCAAAGAAATGAATTCTTGATGAAGGAGGGGTACGGGCTGTCCAACCGCCACTGAAGGCTACAGAATGTTTATGGATATTACACAATTGACAAGAGCAATGTGCACAGATGGATGAAGAAGTTTTAAAAAATAGAAACCAGGATTCACCATGACAATGCATTACACACATTGGCAACAAAGCACACAAATGGCAAATAGGATAGGTCAGTGATTCCCCATTCACCATATAATCTGAATCTGGTGCTCTACCACTTTCACCAGTTCAGTCAAATGAAGGACAGTCTTTGGAAGGAAAGATTTGATGACAGAGATAAAGTGAAAGCAGCTGTAAAGAAGTGGATACAGCAGTTCACACTTGAATTATTTCAGAGAAAATTTGAGAGTTGGTTTCAAGGATGGAGCAAATAAGTGCATCATTTGTGATAGAGATTGAGTTGAGTAGTATCTTTTATACAGAAAAGTCACTCTACCAACTTGTGCAATTTGAATTACTGATATCACTTGATAAAAAAAAAGTTATTCCAACTTTTGCATTACTTTCAGGACAACCCTTATGCAAACAGAACAAATCAGTGTGTAACACACAGCAAATGATTTTACAGAATATATTGACAACATCCGTGTGATTGATAAAATACATACCAGTAATAACATGGATATTAACTCTTTAACACCAGCCCTTTACACAAAATATATTGTTACTACTACTAAGAAATCAATATGTTAAAGAAATACAAGATTGTTTCTTTTATTTAGTGAATTGGAATTCATTTCCAGCTATTAAAAGTAAGTGGAAGGAGGCATGAGATTAAATATCAAGTTGACATTGAAGGATGCAAATGATCCTTATCAAATAAACATTAAGTCAATATTAAACTGCATGTTCAGTTATCAGCTACTCAAATTCTGATTATTTCTCCAACACTGCGTTTCCTAACAAGTTCTGCACGTCGTCTACTGCATGGCTGTTGGATGACACTGCTACCCCATCAGGTAAAATTCCATCATCGCAATTGTCAGTGTGTAAGTAAATCATAACTGAACACAGGTATACAGGTACACAGAGCTGTCAAACTTCAGTTTCAAAACCAGTTCAAAAGAGAAGCTGTTTTTTATGTATTTGGAAGTGAAAGTGTGAAAGATAAGAAATGACTAATAGTGATGAAGCAGTTGGAATTCAGGTCACCCACCTATCGATTGTCGGCCTCAATCGGAAATGCATATAACTACTGATAGCAAGAGAAACATTATTTTAAAATATCAGTGAGGAACGAAAATTCGATTACGAATTTGGCTTAAACGATTTTAACATAGAAGTAAAAAAGAAAAAAGAGATGCAACAACAGATACATTTTGCGCACAGCATCAAGTATCTGATGGCTTGATTGAAACTGAGAACATACAATATTTTTGAAAATATACAACCATCATTTAGTTCCTTTCCTATAGCGACCAACAATTCATATATATGTATATATATAACCTTCATCTAATGATAGAGGTTATTTGATTGATACGAGTATAGAAAAAGTGAAATTAACTGTTTTTTGTTAATTTTTAAATTAATTTTAATTTCCCCCCTTGTGTCATCTACGTAATTGAGGTTCAGGAAAAGCAGGAATTTTGTATACCCCAAAACCCAGGTCAGAAGAGTTAAGAGAGTTTAGCTTCTACAGGCTGGAATCTATTTAAAAAAAACAGTTCCTGATTAAATTTGGGTGTCAGCATGACAAAAAAATCTACGATTGAAAATTAGGAAAGAAAACAATACTTTTTCATTACGTTTGAAACAACCAAAGCCTAGTCAAATTTAAAACCGGACAATCAAGAACAACAGAACATTTTAATTATATTTGTAACTGCCCCAAAATCCTGAGCTACTGTTTAGTCTCATCTCCGAAAGGTGTCGATGGCTCGTGGTTGTCCTCTGAAGAAGGACATACAGACGAAACAAACAAATAAAAACGCCGAATAAATCTACTGAAAAAATAGTCGACGAGTTTCTAATCTTTGCGGAAAACAATCTACCTTAAATCACCGTTAAATAACAGAAAATTGACGACAATTTTCACCTTTGTAGAAAGGTGTAGCGGAGAAAATAGAAAGGAGTTAACGATGTATTTATTTTTCTCTAAACTGAGGGAGTAGCAATTAGGTGATCTCAACAGGCCAAATTAACTGAGCGAGAGAGAGAGAGAGAGATAGAGAGAGAGAGTATAGCTATGCTAGAGAGTCGAGTTCATTAGGTACAAGTATCAATTAGAAATGATAAACTGTTATTTATCAATACTTCAACAGATAATATAAGAAAATGCGTAAACATTTGTTCATTCGAGACATGCCAACCCTCATCGAACAGGCCAATGCTCAAAGATGTTCCCACCAAGTCCACCACGTTTAGCCCACGCACATTGCGACTGCTCTCACATTATTTATCCAATATACCATTCTTTACAAAGACTGTACGGTGTGATAATGAGGGAATTTAGCTACTATTTCTAGTAGGTCGAGCGACCGCAGTGCAGACAGGTGAGATGGCAGCAGAAATAACCACTCGCCTGACAATAACGTCTTCTAACCTTCAAAAAGTTGGTCTTTTACTCGAATTAACGAAAGACCAAATACTTTGGATAATATTTACTGTTTGCACTGGAACTTTAATACCAAATAGATGAAAATATTTTCAGTGTCAGCCTTTTAAAACCATTTTTTGAAGTCAACAAGGAAAGACGATGAGAAGGCGTTTATAATTAACCCATCTTGATAAAAATTAAAAAAAAATTAAGCCATAGCAAGACTACTAGATTGTGTTTTCTACTTAGCATTTAATTAATGCCAACTACAAAGACAACTTATACGAATGAAACGATGCAAAAACGGTGTCTTTCCCCCAGCTATTTACAAACTGATCTTGGATTTAAGGTGTAAAACTATTTGCTTCATTTATAGTAAAATATATGGCATAAGATGTTATTTTTGTAATAAATTCTTTTGTTTTGTCTATAAAATGACCACATCAACAACCATAGTGATCAACGTGAAACTTGTGGAATTAACCGGCAAATAAACACGTGAAATTACTCTCGGTCACATATAGTTGCTTGTTTTAAAGATCGTCTTTTAAATATTGCTGTTTAGCCCAAGGTCAGCCATGATCAACTGGTCTAAGATCAAAAACATCCCAATTTTGATCATCCCGTCTTTTTTTTTTTCTGTTTTTGTATCTAGGTGATAGAATGTGATTTGAAGAGAATTTGGCGGCTATTTCTAGTATATTGAGCGACCATGTGGGCACCGCCCTGGTTACTAGTGTCTGTCTATTATCAGACTCCAACAATTAGGCAGGAACACGACGACACAAAGAAAGACGAACATAAATAACCTGACTCCATCATTCTCTGACGAAAAAGAAGTCAAAAAGAAAACAGAAATAGTGAATCAAACAATTTTAATCAACAAAACATGGATGAATATAATCGTATACACACACAAAGAAAATCAGACGGCCAGTGCCTCAACAAAGTTGCTCAATTCGTTACAAATAGCAGCCGAATCTACCTCAAATCACACCATACTATGTTAAATAAAGAAGTAAACATTGGATACTGTATACCCCGGTGTATATAAAGAAGGAATGCTTATAGCCGAAAAGTGTTTGATCATAGATTTTCTCATTTTAGGTCTGATCTAGGGCGAAACAATAACAAGAGCCACGAACGAAATAAATCTATAGAAATAAAGACATGTTGAATGAGTATAGAAGATTTCTGGCACCGAGTGTATAAATAATTATAGCTATAATTTCAGACTCTATTGAAAATTGTAAATAATATACGAGAAATAAATATATAGACTGACTGCAAGCATATTATATTGACAAGTTTCATAGAGTTTAAGAATCTGAGGATTTGTATGTATTCCGGTTTCATTTTCTGGGATTATTTTTTAAAACGGTCAATTAGGTTTATGATATTTTCACATTTAGCAACGGCATGACTATATACACACATATATGGATCGGTGTTGCTCTACTATTGTTATAAATAAAACAAAGTAGAATTTTTAAACCTTGGCTATGAAAGTTTTCGAGTTCATAAAAGGAGACACAATGCTAACAGAAAGAAAATTTGAAATACTGTGGGACGAGAAATCGGGACTAATTTTTACCATGAAATGGGCTACATATTGGAGTGTATGATGGGTGTAATGAGAAGAAAAACGTGTTGCTGCTGAAATGTATGCAGCACATTATATATATATTTATTTGTATGTATGTATGTATGGTAGAGTTTATTCGTTGGAAGCCTGAAGGATCACACGTGGCGGTACGTGAAACTCAGAGTAGCAACGAAGTCAATCCAACAACTCGTTATATCTCGATGATGCTATACTACATTCCGGTACCACATCGACTTTGTTTCCTCATACCTTTCTGAAAAATGCATGTTTTTTTTTTTACAAATGAAATTTTGCAGAGAAATGTTTTTTTTTTGGGAGGGGGGGTATAGGTTACGATGATTTTGATTACCATTAAATTTTATTTTTAAAGAGTTTAGGATCATTCTACCCCACATTCCGGCTATTGCTTAAATGGCATTTTGAAGAAATACGTTTTCGAGGACGTAGATTGCGTAATATTGATATTTCAAATATGTAAATTTGAAACAAGTGAAAAATGCTAAAGTTATGTAAATTGGCAATATCAAAGGTGAGAGGCGAGGTGATCCGAAACTCCTTCAAATTGTTTCCTTAAACTATATCAACTTAATTGTAATCTACACACTCAAAAACGCATCTCAGGAAAATTTCTTTTAATAAATGTGCAATATCAGAAAGTCATGAGGAAACCAAGTCGAGTGAGGAGAGGACCAATTCGTAGTTATATATATATATGTATATATATATGCATTACACGCTTTAATGCGTGGGCGAGGTGCAGCAATATTGAAATATTACGGGTAGATGGAAGAAATGTATTCATATAATACTGAGGAATCAAAGCAACAATAAGAATCACACTGATACACACACACATATATCTATATATATATACAAATATATATGCATGTATATACACATATCTATACACGCATATACATTTATATATACACACACGTTTATATGTAAAAATATACATATACTCTACATTTACGTATTGAGTTTTGTCATTTATTGCTTGGTGAATCAACAGAAATTTTATATATGCATATATGTATGTATGTACGTACGTAAAGGTCATCTACAGGACATTTCAAATGAGTATCGGACACAAGTATTTCATTTGAAAAAAGAAGTTATCATTATTATTATTTTATTCTTCTTATGTTTGTCATTAACAAACGTGAATGAATCTGAAGAATAACGGTAAAAATATTGAGTTCGGAATAAGTTTAGAGATAGCTGAAGACAAATATATGGTAAATAAAATGTGTGGAAACGACTGCAAAGGTAGATTGTGTGATAGGAATAGTTAAGTTTGACGTTTGATGTAATTGTATTATGCCTTACCGTGTTCATCTCTGTAGAGTACTATTTCATCAATTGGAAGGTCCATGTCTGTTGGCTTCAGACTCATACTCTCACTCCTCACTCACGCATCGAGATCTACTGACTTAGAGAGAGAGAGAGTACGGGAGGGTGAGAGTTAGAGAGGGAGAGTGAGGGTAGATGAATGGGACAAGAGAGAGTGAGAGTATGAAAGAGAGAATGTGAGGGTAGATTAAGAGAGGAGAGACAGACAGGAAGAATAGATGTGTGAAGGTAGATTAGGCGAGAGATAGAGAGATAAATAGACAGGTAGAGGCAGAGAAGAATGAGCGGTTAAAAACGCCAATTTATATGGTTGGTAGAGAATGTTTGACCATGGGAAAGGTGAAGTACCTTCACCTTTTAGTGACAATGATTTGGAACTACGAAATCAAATGAATTTAAAACAAGTAGAAAGAATCATGCGAAAACAGAAACGGGAAAAGGAATGAAATGATTAAACGATGAAAAATTTATCGGAAAAAAATTCGAAATGTTGTGTCTAGGGAGACAAAAACGAAATTCGAAATATTACGAGATGAAAAAAGATTAGGAAAGTGAAGAGAGAGAAAAGTGTGAAGGATAAAATTGAAAGAAAGAAATAAGAGAGGATGAGACGGAAAGGAAAAAAGAGAGGGAGAAAGAGAGAGGAATAAAGAGAAACAGAAGAGAAACTGAAAACAAATAAAACGCTTGTGAAACGTGCAAAGTACGGTTACTTCCCCTGCTTAATGTTTGTGTGTGTGTGTGTGTGTGTGTGTGTGTAAATACAGATATATACTTCTGCCTGTATATATGTCAAACACACACGTACAAACATCTAACTCCAGGATGGCGTTGGACTTGTGGCCCAATAAGCTGGTGTTTTGTTAACGCATACACATATAGGTATATACTGATGAATCAGGGATGAATGTTCTCACAGAAACTGAGATGTGAAAACGCTGTTTTAATTGAAAGCAAAAAAAGTGAAATATAAAACTATATTAGTTTAAAACTAAAACATGTTTGTTGTGTTTCCATATCTTGACTTCCGGCTTTTTACAAAAGATAAAAAAACAATCGTTTCTAATATAGGCGCAAACACTTATACTGAAGGAGGACGTGTAGTCAATATCAACCCCTCCCTCAAATGTCCATGACCTCTGTACTTGACTGGTACGCAAGAACTGCCAAAAGCAATGTTGGCCTCAGAGGCAGCATTTTCCGACGCTCTAACGACTGTGCCAGCTTGGCCAGAAATGATTAGGGATAAGGCAAGTCACTACTTTAGCACTTTATTTTATTGATCCAGAGAAGAACGAAAGGCATAGTTGATTTTGGAGGGATTTGAACTAAGAGTTTAAGAAGCCGGAACAAACTCTGCAATATATCTTCTCCGATACCCTAACGATTCTGTCTCATTGCCACTCTTATGATTACTATTTCGTGCGACATGTCTTTTCTGCAGCTCATCTTTACCAAGCTGCGATCATATGTCAAGCGGAGACCGGGGTTGGGCTTTTGGCCTCTAGAATATTGTCAGGCACTCGCGCTGTATACCAGCTGGATACGACTGTAAACAACTCTAGATTTCTGTAGATAGCTACTTGAGAATATGAGCGATGATAGCATAGGATTTAATCAAGGCATCGACAAGAACAGTCCGAGTCGCCTCTTTTGGAGAACTTTCAGGTCGGAGATGATAGACAATTTTCAAAAGTCCTTGGCATAACAGTGCTACAGTCGGGATTCAGTTGTTCGAGACATCTTTCAGTGTCCACATTAGCAATCTGTCGGCTTGCATCGAACAATTAGTGACGTAGGACGAATCTGGCTATTTAGCAAGTCTGTAAGGAAGATTGGCCAGCCACCTTCTTTTAGAAGGGAAAGGAGATTAGTACTTTGCTTGGTGGCTGTGGCAGAAGAAACTTGTGAACTCGTCTGAGAGGTTTGAAGATTGGCATTTTCCAAACTGGCTGTTTTCATCAATTTCGTCAAGTATCATTTGAAAAGGAAGGTGAGAGTAGACAGGGAGATACTACCGTCTTTGTGTTTATAGAAAGAAGAGAGGGCATTTTTTTATGCTTTGAGCATAGCTGCGTAATCCGGGTTTTTTGTGGAGGTTTTCCTCCAGATTATCCGAATGGATTGTCCTGTTATGAGGAATTATTAGTGCAAGTTCGTTTCGATTCAAAATTACTGCTCTCTTAGAAGGATCAATATAAATCTCATTCTTATATTTAATTTTTGACGAAGTTTCTATAACTGGATGCTTTTTTTTTGTGTTCAGCCATTTTGAAGAGTCTACTGGGTACATGTTTATTATGGCATGAACACTAAAGTGGTTGTCATAGTCTCAACAAGTCTAAAGAGACCTCTTGATCCCTGCTTCCAATGCTACTTAATGTAAAATAATTTTTATATACAAACACACACACAAGTTTATAAAAAAAAAAATATATATATAGTGGTTGTCTACTCCTTACACAGAGTTTGACCACCTCCTGCACCTACACCTTAGCCCTTTCATGGCGTGTGATGTGGCTTTTTAAACCAGACAATGTTCTGAAAAAACACCCACACAGATTGCACCTCTGATTTGTACTACCAATACCTACAGGTAAGTTCTGCTCATTGTGGATCTGAACATATATATATATATATATATATATATATATAAACTTTATTTAAAAGCATATGCAGTACCGGCACGTGTATTTTATGTGGCACCGGCATGAATGCATTTTACACTGCACTGGCATGAGTGGTGTGTATGTGTGTGTGTGTTTTTCTCCTTGTATCTTAATGGATCAGAAAAAGAAACTGATAGAATAAGTACCAGACTTTAAAATAAAGGGTTTTAATTGAATGAATTGGCCTCAGTATCTATTTATTTTAAAGTCTGGTATTTATTCTATCAGTCTCTTTTTCTGATCCATTAAGATACAAGGAGATAAATACACACACACCACTCATGCCAGTGCCATGTAAAATGTATTCATGCCAGTGCCACATAAAATGCACTTGTGCCGGCACTGCATAAGTACACTCATGCTGGTGGCACATAAAAAGTACCCAGCACACTCTGTAAAGTGGTTGGCATTAGGAAGGACATCCAGCTGTAGAAACCATACCAAAACAGACAATTGGAGTCTGGACAGCTGACCAACTCTTCTCAGACCGTCCAACCCATGCCCAGCATGGAAAACGGATGTTAAACAATAATGATGATGATGATGATGATGAGCTTCTTTCAGTGTCTGTTTTCCAAAGATTTTGATTAGCCTGGGGCTTTATTATAAAACACTTGCCCAAGTCACCATGCAGTGGAACTGAACCCAAAACCATGCACATGGAAAGCAAACTTCTTACTACACACCTATGCCTGTGCCTATCCATACAGCCATGCAGCCTGAAAATTTTATTTATAGGTAACACTTTTTTTTTTATTTCATAATTATTTTAAAACCGATATTAATGACTAATGAGGAGAGAAAAAAAACAAAACAAAAAAAACAAGCAACATAATCTGTAACATTAATTAATAAGGTTAATTATCATAGCTTTTAACTATCATAGGGATGCTCCTATATTAATTGCAATATACATAATATACTGATGCTACCCTCACAGGCATTAGATTTTGCCCTTCACTATGTCATAAGGTTTCAAGGACATTCACCCTGTTTTGATTTCATGACAAGATCACACAGAATGTCAGTTATATCTACAAAACAGAAACAGAAAATGTCAACAACTTTAGCATTATATTTTCAGTACAGTATATGTTTATTACCTACCTTCTGTGTACATCATATTATTTTTTTTTAAATACCATTTCTAGCAATTTTCTACCCGCTCTTTCATTTAAAAAAGAAAAAACAAATCCAATAATTTATCTTTTATATACTTTAATCTGGAAAGTGTGTGGTGGGAGCAACCAATCTTTTCAATTATTTTAAGTACCGTCTTTAAAAAAAAAAAAATACTAGGTGTATTTTAATATATGAAGCAATTCTTTCTAGACTATTTCTTTTGAGAATAGGCTTAAATGCTATAATCTTCATGATGATCATCATCATCATAATCATCATCATCGCCATCAACTCCACCAGCACTACTACTATCACCATTATATTATTGTCATTGTCATCATCATCATCATCATCATCATCACTTACCTTATCGTTGTCGTTCTCATCATTGTCAGCATCATCATCACCACCATCACCACCATCATTATCTTCATCAATACCACCATCATGACAGTAGTTTTAATATTGACTCTTTCATGTAAATATCTAAAATTCAGATATAGTTTGTATAATTTATGTTTACTAAACAAAATTCCTTACCGAATTCCTGTTTTACTCAATAAAATCTATGATTTAAAATCTGAAGAAAAATAAATAGAAAATAAATTAAAATGTAGAGAAGTATAATAAGAAGAATTTACAATATATCATTATTACTTGTAGTAGAAGTATTTTTATTACTGAAATGGTTGTAGGCATGGCTGTGTGGATGAGAAGTTTGTTTTACAATCATGTGGTTGTTAGGATAACGCATAGGATAAAGGTTGTAGGTCTTCCCTTTGAATTTACTTTCTTCCTTTCCTCTTGACCCATCAAAGGGCATTCTACATGAACGTTGTGAAAATCATGTAGAACACATTAAATAATATAGTCCTAGATACACTATATGTGAATGAAAGGCAGCCAGCCAGTGATGGCTAAAACATCATTGAAAATAAGTCTACTAGATCAGAGCTGGCCTTCAGCTAACCAACAGTCACAACATAACAACAACATTACATCTTAATTACTCATTACACAACTCAAACTATAACACTATTACAAATGCAAGGCCTTACTATCTCCACCCTAGCCTAATTCCAATTGACAACAAAGCTGAGGCAGCTTACCTTTGTGTGTATTTTTTACGGCTAACCACCTACTCATTGTTGCATTTGTTCATCCACTGAGGACATCATCAGTGGACAGTTGTATGCTATACCTGACGAAGAGTTACTTTTACTTCTTCAAACAGTAACCTGTTGAAGATCTATTTTCTGTTCACTTAACCCTTTTTTACTGCATGGTAGTTACTACCATCCACTCACTTTATTCTGCTGAATTCAGTAAGAAAATCCTCATCCTTGATCCCTGAAATTGGTTTGCTTTTCTAGGTTACAAAACACTTCATCTCTAAACAGCCACAAGCCTCATGAATGATCAGAGTTTTTTTTTTTTTTTATACTGGTGTAAAAGGTTGATAGTTGCAATAGAGACATTAGTCTCTCTTTATCACCTTTCAACATAATTATGTATGAAGTAACAGTAGAACAATTAACAACATAATAAAAATAAGTTTTATTTTTTTCGATGATGCTTGGTTTTACAAATCCCGTGTCATTCAGCTTCGCAGCCGCTGATTAAGTTGTAATTTGGTATTGGAAGGTTAAGAGCTTCCTTGATGCATGCCAGAGGAGCAAGTAGCTATCACATCGATGGCATCGTGGTGAGGAGTGCTTCGTTGAGGAGCAAGGTGTTGTCACATCGAAGGTATCGCGCTCAAGAGGCTTAGAAAGTGAAACAAACTCTTTAAGTACTAGTTTTACTACGCATGCGCACTTGAGGGGTTTCCAGAAAGGCAAGTCCCTTGCGCATGTGCAGATAGTACTTCCTCAATGGTGGCTATAATTTGGCGCCACTACACTGGAATACTTCCCACATTGAGGATAAGGTGAGCAAAGGGCAGTGTCCATGATCCTTTTTCTTTTCTTTTTGTTGTCTGTACTTGTGGGTGGAAGGGAGGAAGTTATCCTAAAACCAGAAACCTGGCCCAAATTACTGTGATAGAATAAACTTCAATAAAAGAAGCCAAGGATCAAATGATGGTATGAAACCATGCAATGAATTAAATTTACCATCAAAGAGCTTGAAACACAAAAACCTAGGACGAATACTAGGAAGTATTTCATTGGATACTCTAACAATTTTATCAATTCATCCCTTAAGTAAAATTAGCTTCAGGTAGTTTTGAACTCAGAGTACAAAAAACCAAAGCAATCAATACCACAAGGCATTTTGACCTACTTCTTAATTATTCTACAAGTTCACCATGTACTTCACTTACCTGTAGTGCCTTTCTCTGAGGACATAAATCCATCATCATCATCATCATCATCATCATCATCATCATATGGTCGGGTGGCTTGCCTGGACCAATGCAACTTTTCCATACTTGATATCTCAGTCAAATGATGCAGCATGAATGCATAGCTGGAGTTTTAATCACATTGGTCTTTCACTAGCTGAAATATCTCATCGGCATATGCCACGACTACAGACGATAGCAATAGTTTGCTAACTGGACTGGTTGATCCTAGCCATTGACAGTTTGTTCTCTGTTCATCTACTCAGCATCTAGTGATATTCATTACTTATTCAATAAGTTCATTTGCCAAAATAGTTCAGATCGACCATACTGCATCCCATTTCAATGTTCCCTGGCTTGGATTGTTATATATAATGAAAGTAAAATGTTGCATTTGATATTAAAACATTTGTACGTTTTTCTTTCTACTCTTGTACAAAACTCAGTTAAAACTAGTCTACAAAGAAGTACTGGGGTTGACATGATGGACTAAATCCTTAGAAGTTGGTACCCCAGAATGGTTACAGCCCAATGACTAAAAGCAAAAATAATTACAAGTGGCATTCCAGAAGATTTGAGACTTTTTCACGAGAGACATTTATTAATTTCAAAAAAGTACAAAACTCTAATGTCCTTCGAAGCAGGATGCTCTGACTTCAATGCATTTTTTGTAGCACTCCAATTCCATGGAAATCCTTCAAAGGGAAGGTACCCAGGACTCTTGTCACAGCATCCTTCATCTTCTCACTGTCTTCAAAATGACTCACCTTCAAGTTCTCCCTCAGCTTGGGAAACAACCAAAAATTATAGGAAGCAGGGTCTGGACTGTATGGAAGGCGAGGGACAGTTTTGTCATGTAGTTGGTTACATCATCATCATCATCATCATCGTTTAACGTCCGCTTTCCATGCTAGCATGGGTTGGACGATTTGACTGAGGACTGGTGAAACCGGATGGCAACACCAGGCTCCAAGATGAAATTGTGGACTGGTGCAGGTGCTCTGGCCTTTTACTGCAAAACCACTTCCTCCACAAACTTCTCTTTGTTGACCATCTGGCCAGTGGATGTAGATGACACCCTTGCTGTCGAAAAAAGGGATCATCATAAGCTTCCCAGGGGATTTGCTTTATCTGGTTTCTTGTGCCAGCAGAAAATGACTCATGCAGTTTAGTTCAAATTCAGTCTGGAGAATTTCATAAGCTTCTAAAGCATTTTTGCCCAGATTAACACAAAAATTTTATTGCACAACAAGCTTCCAAATGGTCATCACATCTCAACTGCATTCTACAAACTAGTCAGCTGTGACAAACACTGTTTAGCAAGATGTATTTAAAGTGTGGTTACAGCCATCTCCTTCTACCTGAAATAACAAAAGTTGGCAGGTCAGTTTATTAGATGTCTAGTAATGATGTATTAAAATTACCATAATCTAGGACAGTTATAACTGCTTCTCCCCAAAAAGCTTCCAAACTTTTGGAATGCATCTTATATGATTGTAATAATGATGATGACAATGATAATTTTTCTTTAATGGATTAATCAGAGGTGGGTGGAGGTCATGGCCTGTGACTTTTGTCAGTCAAATACAGTTGACTGGTAATGGTAGTGTTAAAAGGAATCTTTCGTTCATTATTTCTAGTTTAATAAAGCAGCAAGCTGGCAGACTCAGAACATCAGACAAAATATCTGTGTTTCTTCTAAGTCTTTACTTTCTGGGTTCAATTCCTTCTGAGCTCACTTTTGTCTTTCAGTCTTGTGGGAGTTAATAAAATGAAGTACCAAGCAAGTACTAGAGTTGATTTAATCAACTAAATCCCTCCTACTAAAATTACTGGCCTTGTGCCCAAATTAGAAACAATCATTTCCAGTCATAATTTTCTACTCTCACCCTACCTCCAATGTTGTTCTCTGCTTTTTTTCTTTTCCTGTACTAGTCCCACTAAATATTTTGTCCAACTCTTTAACAATTCTACCTGAACCAGTACTTTGATTTATCAAACCTAGAAGGATAAAGGCAATGTTGATCTCAAACTCAAAATGCAAAGAGCCAAAACAAATAGCACAAGGAAGTTTGTTGGATGCTCTATCAATTTGGCCTATTTGATACCTAAGAGTTTTGATTAAAGTAAAATAAATATTTTTATAACAATGACACGGAAAAACCAAAGTTCACAGTTTTTAACCTGTCAGTAGTTTTGAATGCCATTTAGAGTTTTTGAGTATATCTAGTTGGGTTTAAGAAGGCCAACTTAAAAAATCTGATAAGCCAAAAGTAAACATATACATAGTTTTGTTTTTAGGAAGTTAGCATTGAATCCACATGGTTCCATGTTTAACCTTACTGTATGACACCTTGGGCATGGTGTCTTCTACATTTGGTTGAGTTGCACCATTGTACCAAGCTTCCTGATACAATTCTCTTCTGCTCCCATTTTTCTGGTCTTTTCAATCCTAATTTTCATTGTTATGGCTGTCTATGTCACTATTCTACCACCACATCACCCTCAATCTGGCTGGGACTTTGCACCAGTCACAGATTTGGTCTGTAGCCCTCAGCAGGTTGTCTCATAAGAAATTCCAGTTGCCTTTTATGCTATATGTCTTTATCTCCTCTTCTTTTTCATCAAATGTTTCAATTACTACTTTTCTAAATTTCTAACCATTCAATGGATCTTTAATCTTTTGTATCTTCCTTTCCCAAACTGGCTTATGTCTCTGAGTCCTTCTAGCCTGAAATCTGAACCACTAACTTATGTTGGGTTGTACTTGCTTCACCAGGGAATGAATTTGCATTCACAAGCATCTATCTGTCCCTATTTCTAGTGAGAATGTAGTCAATATGGCTGTGAAATTACCAGAATAATAGGTGATCAGGTGAAATCAGTATTGCAGATCAACAAATCATCTGCATCACAGAACTCCAGCAGCCTTCTTCTTTCCTCAGTTCTAGAACCTCTATGTACACCATTGAAGTGCTTCCCAACATGACTTTGAATTCACAAGCAATGATAATAAGGCCATTGTTATTTGTCATTGAGCTAACCTGCAAAAGGGCCTCATAGAACACAGTCCTTCTGTTCATCTGCTAGTCCAGCTTGTGGACCATATGCAGAGAAAAATGTTTGTGTTGCCTTATCAAAGATTAGCTTTGGATAATACTATCAAATACTCTGACTACTTCAATGACTTTATTTGCCCATTTCTCTGTCAGGAGTATGCATATATAACCCATACCATTACTGTTACCATTACAAAAATATTTTACTTTGTTCCTGGCCCATGAAGAGTCTGACTGAGGCTCCCCTCCACCTTACCCCTTGCACATAGGACACATCTACATGTCTCTATTGTTGCATTTCAACAATCTTAGTAGACCTACCTATCATTGTAGCAGTTCTGAGGTTGTAGACTTGACGGGAAGAGTGGGAGTATTGTTGGATAACTCTTTTCAGCATCTAGAGAAAAGATGATTTTTTAAAACAATTGCAAACAGGCAGTAGGTCCTTGCACATATTCAATGAAACAAGTACTTATTACTCAACATGAACTATAAATTCCATCAATCCCACTAAATATTTAAGGATAAACACCTGCAAAGATGAAGAGAGAAGCAGAAAGAGGCAACGAAAAAGTGAATGCTTCTAGCTGGGCACAAGTGGCTTCTGGTAACATTGAGTGTATGTGTGAACTTAAGCACTCAACCTATATTTTATATACATGTGAGCATATACACACACTCACATATGCACACATTTGACATAAAATACACATATTTACCAATGTGTGTGTGTGTGTGTGTATATATATATATATATATATATATATATGCGTTGTGCCCTTATACTTAAACATATGTAATCAAGTGCACACTACATCATACTTATACACTAGTGAGAGCTGGTAATGAGTTGTGAGGGGAAGGAGACATGTACATCCTTCATAGAAGCAGTAGTAGAAAAGGGTGGGTGGTAGAAGGGAATAAAGTGGTACAGACACGTATTAGTGTGTTCTTTAATAAGATCAAACTTTATAGCTCATGCATTGCAATCATTTAAAAGGTAAGGGATAGAGGAGAGAAAAAAATTAACATATAGGAAACAAAAGCTACCAGAAATTTTTTATTGACATAAACTATTGAGCTATTTAATGAAAATATGCTATTATTTACTATTAATAATAAGTATGGTCGGTGATTGGTGTTAAAAGCTAAGGGATCAATAATGTTATGTGCATGTGTATGTATATATATATATATCATCATCATCATCATCATCGTTTAACATCCATTTTCCATGCTGGCATGGATTGGACGGTTTCACTGAGGTCTGGAGAACCAGTGGCTGCACCAGGATCCAATCTGATATGGCAATATTTCTACAGCTGGATGACCTTCCTAAGACCAACCATTCCAAGAGTGTAGTGGGTGTTTTTTATGTGCCACCAGCACAGGAGCCAGTCTAGTGGGCCTGGCATCGATCATGTTTGAATAGTGCTTTTTACATGCCACTGGCACGGGAGCCAGTCAGGGGGTACTGGCATCAGCCACGTTTGGATTGTACTTTTTACATACCACCGGCATGGGGCCAGTCAAGGGGTACTGGCATCAGCCACATTCGGATAGTGCTTTTTACATGCCACTGGCACGGGAGCCAGTGGCATGTAAAAAGCATGAACCTAATTTGAAGTGCTTTTGCTTTTTATCCTAAATCTGATTTTAGTCATTTAATATAAATAGCTTCAATTCACTATGAACCACATGAAAAAAAAAATGGATTCCTATCAAAAGTCCTTCAGTAACAGTAAGCTGGAGTCATTTAGGCTTGTTAAATATTACTTTTAGAAGTTGTCTTATCAGAAATCTACTTATTTATAGTACCATGACCTACTATATATTTCAATCACATCTAATTAACTGTATTCTGTATCTTCATTAATTTGAGATGCCTATAATTTCCTTACTCTATTCACCTAATTAACAACTTTCAAATAACACATCCTTGTACCATTTCAGTGTTGTGTATTTATTTGTATTGCAATAACAAGCTCTTGCAGCTTTCCCTGTCTTCGTGTTTATTGATGGCAGTCACAACACAAATGTTTTTGTTACAATCCCGTCATAATGTTTTTGCCAATTGTGCTAAAACTATTTTCGGCCTTTCAAAATGTTTCCTAGACCCACAAATAACAATTCCAGATTCCAAGACATCTTACTTGATTTGATATAAAAACCTTAATTACTTCATATAATGTCTCCTATGAGGTATCTGCTACTGAGTTCCATCATATAGCTGAAACTGGATAATATTCTCTAGACATCATTGAATATCTTTGTCCAACACTTCCACCTAGCATTATACAATACTAGAGTGTTACCAGTCATATGATAGTAAATATGCTTTTGCCACCATGAGTAATATCAGAAATATGATATACATAAAGTATAATGTAACTTTTATTAAATTTATTGGTGCTTATAAAAAAATAATGAAATAAAAACTAATTTTCAACAGTAAAATATTTATTATCTTAAATGAAATTTCTTGTTTGTATATCTCCTCCTCTTTCTCTATCTCTATGATTTTTTTCTCTCTCAGTGGGTGTGAGAGTAGCATTTTACTCATTGTCTGCCACAAAGCCTAGTATGTGCACTCATCCTGCACCCTTTATGTTAACTCTCTCTATACAATGTAAAACATGACTGAAGAATCAACCAACGTTTATATCAGCTATTATTATATAGGGATCATTAAAGACACACTTATTGCCAATGATCTTGTTCATCTTCACACTTTTGTGTTTTCATATCCACAAGAGCATTGTTATACCTATCTGTTTCTTTTTATGCAAGATACAACTGTGTACCTTCCTTCTTTACCCTTAGCTAAATAACCTGGATACTTTTGGTCCAGGCAAGATACACCTACCATAATTCGGTCAAGTTTCTTTTTCCACCACAATAATCCATCTATTTTTTTAATGCTATCTCTGGATCATTATACTTTAGTATTTGCCATCAAGACATCCTCTTTCTTTCTCCTACTGTCATAGTTTTCAACCCAAATCAGCCTAACTTGTAAATTATAATGGGTGCAGTTTCCTCTCCAAGGCTAGAATATATTCATAACCGTTTATTCTTTATTTTTGAAACAGACCAAAATAAATTAGTCTCGATTCTACCATTTTAGCAACAAAACAGAAATTCAGGAAACTTGCAATTTCTTCAGCCTTGCACAACATTTCAGTATATGACGGTGTTCCCAGTTGCAGCCATTAAAATTCCCCACCAGGAGCAAATTCCTGTTACCTAATTTCAAGGTATTACTCAATGGAATCTCAAAACTATTGCTTTTTTCCCTATTATTATGGTTCTATTACACATATGAACCCTTTAGAATTTAAACCAGCCATGTCTGGCCCAAATGTTTTATTCATTTTATGTTCAAACTGGCCATATCTAGCCTCACGTGCATACCCTACAATATCATTCTAAAAATAAGCAATCACATCACTGGAATCTCAAAGCGATGATTAATTCAAAATAATGTGAATAAATAAGGATTACATTTGACAGAATACTCTGAATGCTAAATGATTCAATATATTAACTGCACAATCCAAAACCCATGAGTGCAAATATTAGTAGAAATCTTCAATTGGGATTATTGGGTGATACTTAGTTTTGTAACCCTAATGGGTTGATGGAGGACCCGGTCTTCATGTGAAGAATGTATTAGAGAAATTTTCCCATTATTTTCTCCAAGACTATTGAAAGACTTGAACACTGTATCACAGGATAAGCAACCACTTAACAGTTTTATAGTGCTGCTGCTTACAACAATGAACTATGTTATACTACAAAAATACTATTAGTTATACAGAAACTCATCATCATCATCATCGTTTAACGTCCGCTTTCCATGCTAGCATGGGTTGGACAATTTTACTGAGGACTGGTGAACCAGATGGCTACATCAGGCTCCAATCTGATTTGGCAGAGTTTCTACAGCTGGATGCCCTTCCTAACGCCAACCACTCCGAGAGTGTAGTGGGTGCTTTTATGTGCCACCGGCACGAAGGCCAGTCAGGCGGTACTGGCAATGGCCATGCTCGAAATGGCGTATTCTACGTGCCACCTGCACAGGAGCCAGTCCAGCGGCACTGGCAATGATCTCGCTCGAATGTCTTTTCATGTGCCACCGGCACGAAGTAGATAGACAGTGGAAAATTACTCATATTTGATACCACTCACCAATAAACATACTACATGAAGCACTACCACAATAGCTATAAATATTGTTAATACTAGTAGCATTATCAATATTACATACTTATTGTATGTGTTGTTAAATACATGTAGCTGTAGTGTTTTGTTTAAGGGAGGTCCCTTTAAAGACATATAACATTCAAAAAACTCAGTACACTTCAAAGCTAGGCAAAACAAAATCACCCCAGAAATGAATGAGAACAATATATGGTAGTTTTTTCTCATCATCAGTGTTGTGTACTCAGCCTACTTCGGAAATGAGTCTGCAACAGTTACCTAAAAGTATATACAAATAGCATAAAATCTATTTGTTGATGTGAAAAAGTGCTGCTTAAGTAGAACAAAATTCAAATTTTGTGCTAGAAGTAGCTCAGTGATGTAAACGTTATCATCAAATACAGAAGTATGTGATAATGCTTAGATTATTGAGCTACTTCTAATACAAAACTTGAATTTTGTATTGGTAACATTATTCTGAATTTTGCTGTGTAATAAATAAATGTATTAAGATTGCCATTTCATTAGTTGTGAATACATTCCTGTTGTAGGCATTCCATTGCTCCTAGGCTGAACACTTAAGTACCAGAATTCTTAAAAGAACATCAGTAAGAATGACTTGCAGTATTGATGTGACACTCTGTATTCTGAGTTCAAATCCCACTGACGTTGACTTTGCCTTTCATTCTTTCAGATTTGATAAATTAAGTACCAGCCAAGTACTGGGGCTGATTCTTCTCCCCACCACCACTTTTTTTAATCAGCTATATTGCATGGTGAGAAGGATCATGAGGGACAAATCATAGAATTCATTTCTTCATCTTCACATATGGAGAAACATTGGATGAGGAGCTAAAAATCTATCATCATCATCGTTTTAACATCCACTTTTTCATGCTTGCATAGGTCAGATGGGATCTGCTGGGGATGCCCTTCCTATAACCAAACCACTTAGCAGAGTAAACTGGGTACTTTTTCATGTCACTGGCAGTAGTGAGGTCACTAAGTTGTTCTCAAAACAAGACCCTTGACTGAGGTGGGTGTAATATTGAGGGAGGTGGCTTATACCAGGTGTTGAGAGGCAAGAGTATGATTTAGGGATAGGGACAGGTGTTTTGCTGAAGAGGAGATTCATAGCTACCCCAGCTGGAAAAGGAGAGATGGTGGTGGTGATGAGATGTCAGGATATATTAAGGTACAAGGGGGTATTACAATTCCTCAGCTAACAAGATGTATAATTAGAGAATATAAAACAGTGTGAAAAGCAATTAACAGACATTCCGGTTATTTATTCAACCAAAATATCTTAAACAATGCTCTATATTCTAATTACATAAATATATAGGCCTAGCGTATCTGTGTGATATAAGAATTGCTTGCCAACCACATGGTCTCAAGTTCAGTCCCATTGTGTGGCAACTTGGGCAAGTGTTTTCTACTATAGCCCTGGGCCCTGTGAGTGGATTTGGTAGATGAAAACTAAAAGAAGCTCACTGCATATATGTACATATCATGTGTATGTACATGTGTGTGTGTGTTACTGTTTCCCTGCCTTGGTTTCATGTAATAGTTGTAAACAAATGTCACTGTCATGCAAAGGGGTCCTTCATTCCCAATCTTCTGTGTTAACATGTTTGGTTGTGGGGAATATTACTTCACTTGGAAACAGGTGAGGGTTGCTGACAAGAAGAGACAAGAAGCTATAGAAAATCTGCCTCAACAAATTTCATTCAGCCCAAGCAAACATGGAAAAGTGGACATTAAATGATGATATGTCAGATTAGTGCTTTTCTGAAATTCAAGGAGCCATTTAATCAGTGTTTAATTCTACTTCAGGGGCTGCTGATATACAAACATTCCCTTGATATTATATCCAACTCAGCAGTTCATATATTTTTCTCCAACAAACAATGAAATTAAATATTAATAAAAAAAAAAAACAATGAAAAGGAAAAAGAAAACATTACATTTTTTTTATTACTTTTTTAATCAAATCACAAATTAAAAAAAAAATATATAAATTCATAAAGGGGGGGGGGGAAATGTGTGATAGAAATATCAAAGAATTGTCTGAGTCTAGCTGGAATCAATCAATAGAAATCAAAAGCTAATTAATGTAAACCTATAGTAATTAACTCATCAAAATCACACTATTATCATTTCATAGTTCAATAGCACAAGAGTAGAAAGGAATAAAACTTGGTAGATAGTCGTCATCATCATTATTATTATAAAAGAGACCAGCTCTTTAGTAAGGAATCAAGTTAGTAAATGCCTATCTTATATAATGATGCCATTGTTTGTAGAAACTAACCTATTACTGTGATGACACAGTAACTATGGAAACAATCATCATCTGTGAAGCAAGTTTTAAAAAGGGTTTTAAAAGCAAACCCATTTTTTAAAAATCTTTGTCATGTTTATGGCATTACACGAAATTAGCATATAATTCCAATCAACTTCTGATTGTAAATAATTCTAACTGAGGTTGGCAATTTATCAAATTGCCTTCTTTATATGCAAGCAACTTCATTGTACACATGCACATGTGTATGTGTGTATGTAAGAGTATGTTTGTTTGTGCATGTGTGTGTGTGTGCATGAATAATTCTTCATAAGTACAGAGATCATAGCCATGTTAGAATTTTTGCTTCAAAAAGAAAAAAAAAACATTTATGGAAGGAATTATATTTTGGCATTAAAGAAAAAAAAAGACCCCAAAAAACTCAAAATATTAAATAAATAAAAACATGGCAGTTTGGTAAATTAGTGCTTTGAGATAATGGCAGTTCAACAGACTCACCAGAAGGGACAGTATGGGCTTATATGACATTTAAAGGCTGGGGGGCATAGTATTGGATTCTTGAAGTGTCTGTATGCAAGAGTCAGAGAAGATAGTGCTTCAACATACAATAGCACAGCAAATTTTCATAGAAAGCGAATAAAAAATTAACTCTAGTTAATTCGAGCAAGCTTCTGAATAGAAAATACTTGGCAGTTATAGATAAAAAGGCATTTTGGCATTACACCTTTTGTTACACCTTTTAATTAGGGGCTTGATTTGCAAACCTCTATTTCAACAAATGAGACAAGCCCTACCCCCTGCCCAAAAAGCAATAATAAAACAGCTTCTTTCACCTCCGAGAGACTGCAATAACTAAATAAATTAAATATCTCAAGAAGTTTCAATTTTCACAGCATTATTTAACCTATTGGAATCAATACTCTGTTACAACAGCAGGTTGTATATATATGTGTGTGTGTGTGTGTTTTCAGAATTAGGTAATGTTTAAAAGGAGGGTTATAGCCAAACATACAGCAATACAGAATTTAATAAACTTACTTTTAAAAAATGCAAATTCTGAGTGAATTTTACAAGTAAGTAAACTGATGAAATGAGGAAGAAGAAAAAAATTCAATGGACATTTAAAATATGGAATAAAGAATAATAATAATAAATGCTGAGTACTTTTGAAAGCATCTAAGGTACCCAAGTTTAACATCGCAGACATACTCCGAATAGAGTATAAATGTAGGCAACAACATGTCAATGTTATTGCAATTATAAATATTTTAAGGACAGCATAAATATACCTCCACACGCATATATTGTCTGCAGGCCACAAGTTGGAGATACTTTGGGGATTAGAAAAAAAAAAAAATGTAAGACACACACACACACACTCTGTCTGTTTCTCTCTCTCTCTCTCTCTCTCTCTCACATACACATAGAGGTAGACATTTTTGAGGCTCACACAAACTGTACATAAAAGTTAGTGATAAAAAGAACTAGGAATTTGTGACTATACTTTAGGCACTAAGTCACTGATCAACTTTCTTTAAGAAGCAATTACAAAGCAGTATTAATTAAAAATATAAAAAAAGTTTTCAAAATCATAAAAGTTGCATCTTTTTAAGTAAAGGTTCTAAACAGTAATATTTTAAACATAAAATTTATCTAAGTTATCTAGAAACAATTAACTCAGACTCAATTGAAAACATTTTTCAATAATCTAGCAGTTGAAAAATTTAATGAATGCACACACTAATTACTTTGATCAACAGATGATAGAGACAGGGATTTTTAAATCAAAATAATATTCACCATTTAACAAGGCTAAGATGTAATTTTTCAAAATTGCTCACATACTAAATAAACCCAAATATATTTTCTATAAATGACTTGGAATTTTCTACAGCCATTAACAAGAGCTCAATCCACAACTATGAAGTTTTTACAACTTAATATTGATGAAAATGGATGAACATCTTTTTATTCAAACTGTATAAAGAGAGTGATGAAAATAGGATGCAGGAAAATTGAAAAGTATGGTTTAGTACTAAGTTATTTACTTATCTGAATATGCTGTGTTATAATACTGTGTTTACTGATTGTACTTCCTTCTGGTTAAAGTCGTACCATTACATAGAATGGTGAGGTAATAGGTTTGATATCGTAGAACAAGTGATCTTGCTTATAACTGGAGAGTTCATAGAGGTTAATGTTTTTATTGATTTCCAGATGGGTGAAATGCAAGATGAAATCCACATGGAATTTGAATACAGAACAGTGAAGCACCAGATTACATAGCATAGGGCATCTATGGCCATCTGCTTAATGTTACTAAGGATTTCTTAAACATGAATGGAATTTTAGAGCTGAAACAAAAATACATTTGAGTATCTGAGACAAATTGATGAACAAACATTAATTCTTGATTTCAAAGTTTTTTTGTTTTTTTTTTAACCTATGATAAAGGATAGGAGAGAAGTTTCTATATCAAGGACACATTACAATGCCTGTAGCATTAATGAACAAAAGAATCGGGAGTAAGGGGCCTATTGTCATATAAGATAATTATTTCAACTTTAGCAGAAGGCCACAATTTTGGAGGGAGGAAAAGTGAAATCTACCCAATATTTGAATGGTAATTATTCTGTTAATTCCAGAAGGATCACAGGTAACAATAGACCCTGGCAAGATTTGAAATTGAAGATAGAGAATTAGAATAAATAATGTAAGCCATTTAGTGTGGTGCTCTGTTTCTGCCCAGTACACCACAGAGGATCCATTTACTTTAACCCCTAACAATAATAATTACAATAAAAATAATAATGATACTTAGGCAATATGCCTGAGATATAGCAAGGAAAGAGAAGATTGCCAATAAAAAATGAAGGCAACATGCTATCACTGACAATGAAAATCAATTTAAAACAACAAAAATTCCATCAACAATATGTTAAGATTATATCTCACACAGCTTCTTTGGATGTGTTGAAATGTAACTATTTCTGTTAAAGACAAACCTAACAAATTTATTTAAAAACAAATTATTATTATTATAAGACTAGAAAATAGATCTATCTCTTCTTTTTCATGTAGTTCCCTGTATAGCATATTAGTGTGCGTTGAGTGGCAACTGGTCTACACCAGAGTCACATAGTATTTGTCTGCTGTCTTCTTTTGGCTGTTTAGGTTTTAAATAAGCAAACCCATTTAAATGATAATAAACATTTCTCTTTGATCCCCACCCCTCCCTTGCTTTAAAGTCTATCAATTTTCAGATAACTCAAAAAGAACACAGAAGAAAATAAAAGAAATAGGAAAGCCTGAGATTAGATCGGAATTGGACAAATTACAGCAACAGTGTTTGAATATATAAAGATCCATAAACTAATATTTAAGTGTGTGTGTGTGTGTGTGTGTGTGTGTGTGTGTGTGTGTGTGTGTGCGCAAATATTTTGTATGCTTATTCCTATACATAAATGTCAGGTTTGTATAAATTTTGGATTTAAGGCAGGCACACCAATTGTAGAAAAATGTTTTGTTCTTTTTATTAAAAGGATTTTTTTCTCTTTTCAAAATTATAATCTAAAATTAGATATTTTAATTTTCAACAGTGTCATATTAAAATATTTTTATCCTCAAAATGCATATGTAAATGAGCCAAGATTTTTCAATGATTTTTATTTGTAAATATTAAACGTGAACATGTGTAAACAAACATGATTGAATAAGAAATACTATGGGCAACATGGAAATTAAACCAATTTCCCTTTACTATCAACCTACTGCCACTGCACCATTTATTAAGTTACATAAACTTACATATCTATGTCATGTAGATGAGATCATTTTAATTATACTAATATAATTTACTTCAGCTTCAACATCTTCTCGCCCTATTTTCTCTGTTTTGTTTACACATGTTCTTATTATAATATTTTCTTTTAATAATCCATTAAACTTTAACATTTTATAAAACTGAAACAACAGAAGCTCATAATGGCAGTTGTAAAAAAAGAAGGTTTGGCAAACATAAAGAACCTACATGACAAAAACAAGAGAATGCAGTGCATTCATTATTGAATACTTTCAAACGGAATTAACGTACGTTCAAATTGTGTAACTGGATAGACTGCACTTAATAACCAACATCTTACAGTTAATTTATTTTCTTGATTTCATTCACCCTGTTACAAGTGCTAACAATGTTAAAATATTTGGGCTAAAGACTACAAAAAACCCCAAAGAGAACCAGTGGCAGCCAAAGTGGATTAGAATGGGTCCATTCAGAGGATAGCTTGAATAAGCATTGGTTTGATTTTTTTCTCAGCAATACTATTACATAACTTTGGTAATATTTCTAAATCATATCGCTGAGAAATATTCTTTATCAAGCATTCCTGTACATATTAAAATGAAAACATTTTTGAAAGTATTTCATAGTTCTTATCATTGTCCAGGTAGGCATGGGTAGACAGGTGAGAAATATATATTATATATATAATGCTTTTGTTTTTGATTCTTTATATTTGCCAAGAGTTTAACAAGAGAAATTAAAAAAAAAAAAGAATCTCACAGTTCTAAAGAACCAATTCTTCTTTGTTTCAAAAAGGATTTATATTTAAGGTTAAAAACAGAATATCATTGATGTCACTATTTGTTTTCAATGGAGGGTGTCAGGATATTATAACAGTGAGAGATAAAAAAATGCTAAACATTCAAGAAAGAGTGGTTTAGGAAGAGAAATGAAGAAACAATTCAGTGTACACCTCCAATTATTTATGTGGAGGTGTGCCATTAATTAAAATTATGATTATAAAGTGAATTTTACAATTTTTTAAAGGATTCGTTTTTCTGTCCTTTCCATGCAGCTAGCAATATTGGATGACTTTGTTCAATTTCTTTTTAAACAATTCAATGACATTTCTAATCTTAAATTTCAACCATAAATAGGAGTAGCATGTGTCGTGTTTTTTTAGTTTAGTGACAAAGGATAATATAACAGCTGTATCAGGATTTGATCTGTTGAACTGGTGACTGGTAGTCTAGCACTGTAGCCCTACAGCCACTGTGTTTTTATTATCATTATAATGCAATACTGGAATTTACCATAAATCAATATTTGGTTTAATGCAACCAGATGTATTAGATTTTGGATGTAGAGCAATAAAGATGCTACTAAAATCCAAAATTATGATTCACAGAAGATCAGAAATAAAATTTAGAACAAGTGATTGAAGACGATTTAAAAGTGTGATTGCATCTGAGAACAGCTGATTGTAAGTCAAGCCGCCTGACCATTTTTGCTGTTAACAGAAGTATTTCATATGAAATACTAAAAGAATGGTAAGAGAATACCTGAGATTTCATCAGCCTGTCATTGGTAAAATATTACTTAATTGGTTAACAGGAATTTCATAATTACTCACTGTTTAAAGATTAATCTTAATATTGTCAGATCATTCTGTTATGATTTTGACGTGTAAAAGACAAATCCAATGCCAAGACTGGTCATAGTATATCTGGTGCATAAGTAATTTAGAGATCTGTTATTTGATTAATAATACTTAGGGATTGTTTTCTCTAGGGCAGGACATTTGGTTTAAATTCCTTCAATAGTTTTATAAAATGACTTGATGACAAGGCATACATCAAATACAGCCACTGGTGCAAAGGCATAAGTCAACAGGTCATGGACATGCAGAGGTTCATTATGCTGCCTGGTAAGTCATTCCATTAAGTGACAAACTGTAACACACAGCAACTTAACAACCAGGGTGTGTCAATAGGTCCATATGTCTACGGAGTACATTCTTGACAATGACATAAACTGCCACAGTTGCCAAATTGGCTTAAATAGGAAGCCTAATAAATTACTTTATGCTAGTAATTAAAATAAACCAAAGTCTCACAAATACATCAATGCATTATAGATCTTTTTTTGTATGACAATTAGAAAGCAATAATGAAATAATTATTCTAAAAATAAATAAAAATGAGAAACTGCAATTCCTTCACAATGATAATGAATGAAGATTTTGGGGGGAAAACTGAAAAAAAAAAAAAGTAAAATTTCTTAAAATAGATGAATAAATAATTATAAAAAAAAAACAAAAAATAATAAATTCCCTCATCAATGCACCTATTTTACCAAATTAGATTTAGAGTGAAAATGAGTTGTTGTAATTAACAATATCTCATTAATAGATGGTCAACTTAAATGGCCAATATGCAGTTCTTTGATGGAGAAACCGTTTGTATGGCATTTTCAGCTGCCTTCGCATAGAAGCCGACATTGGTAGTGGTCAGTGTCTGGTCATAGAGCTTATACAACAACCAGTGGGTGACGGGTTTGTTGGCACTGACTCTCTCCTCCTCGTCTTTATTCTATGTCTCCTCATTTTGTCATGGGTTTGGCTTGGACCACAGCTCAGCTTGAAGCATTAGGAACCTCGTCACTTCGATAAACAGGGTAACAAGGAAATGATTTCAGAAGAGGAACATTTCATGTTACTTTACACCACTTGAGGAAGCTGGGAACATCCTTCACAGGAACATTGTAAGTGTGGGCTTTCAGACGTAAATTACGATCATCGGTGAGAAGGACTACATCACGGTAAATGCGGTTAGGCTCATCTGAATAACAAAAGTAAACAAAAAAAAGGAATGCTAATGAAAGAAACAAAACAATTGAAAAACTTTCTTTGTCATAAACATTTTTTAAATTCAATAAATTCTAATTTTAAATGTAAACTAAAAAGTAAAATTTAATTTTTTTTTGTTTTTTTGTGAAATCCTTTATAAATGACAATATTTACAATGTGACTTAGAATGTAATAATGGAGACAGAACAAAACTAGGACTAAAGAGAAAAATAGAGACACCCCTCCACACAATACAATATTAACCCAACCTCATATTAAAATGTTTATACACATGTGCACACACACATATCAAATAAAGTATGTCTGTATGTCAATTGATATGTATGTGTAATCGCACACACACACACTAATGATTGTTTGAAGGCAATTCGAATTACACAACTTACTGTCACAATACAACATAATACTTCTTTATGACAGTAGTAGTGGCAGTAATAGTAGTTTGTTGGCACTTCGTCGCTTACGACGTCGAGGGTTCCAGTTGATCCGATCAACGGAACAGCCTGCTCGTGAAATTAACGCGCAAGTGGCTGAGCACTCCACAGACACATGTACCCTTAACGTAGTTCTTGGGGATATTCAGCGTGACACAGTGTGACAAGGCTGACCCTTTGAATTACAGGCACAACAGAAACAGGAAGTAAGAGTGAGAGAAAGTTGTGGTGGAAGAGTACAGCCCCTACCGGAGCCTCGTGGAGCTTTAGGTGTTTTCGCTCAATAAACACTCACAACGCCCTGTCTGAGAATCGAAACTGCGATCCTATGACCGCAAGTCTGCTGCCCTAACCACTGGGCTATTGCGCCTCCACAGTAATAGTAGTAGCAATATAAAAAAAAGAAACAGTTTTCAAGGTACACGGGTAGTTTTGTAATTTTAGAGCTGGAATCAACTTCAAAACTGAGATGCTGAATTAGAAACCATATTTCATTTAGGCAGTACACTATCATGTGCATCAGGGGTTGGCAACAGGTAGATTGTGACCCACAAGTGAGCAACTAAGGTGTTCTCAGTGAGACTTGAACCTTTTCTAAAAAAAATTTCAAATTCAATATAAATGCACACCCTTGATCAGTTGATGGCTTTTAAACAAACTTTTGTGTCATGATTTGTTATTGAATTTTTGCTAGCATACAAAGGTGGTGCTCCAGCATAACCCCCAGCCTTTAGCTGAAACTAGTAAAAGATACACACTGACAGTGATGGAAATGAACTGATTTGCGAGGATATTTTTAAATGTAAGATTATCAACATCATTATTTTACGTCTGTTTTCCATGCTGGCATAGGGTGGATGATATGAGAGGATTCAACGAGTTGAAAGATTACATCATGCTCCAGTGTTTCAGTTTTGGCATGGTTTCTATGGTTGGATGGCCCTCCTAATGCCAACCACTTTACAAAGTGTACTGGGCACTTTTTTTCTTTTTTTTTTTTTTGTGGCACTAGTAAGATTGCTTCGTTACTTGCCAGACAGAAGAGATCCCACAACTGAAAGGAAACTAGAATTATTGACCATGTGCATATGTAAAAAAGAAAAAAAAAAAAAATCAAAAGTGAGTTGTTACTCTCACTACTACAATTATAAAAGTTACACAAACTATCAATGCTTTTAAGGAACGCTAGGACAGTTTACAGATGAGATCGAGAATGCAATGTAAGGTCAAAATTTGTTGGTCCTGCTTTGATGTTGATGATTTTCTTTGACCACATAACATCCTTACATTGGGAATAGTGACATACATTCTTCTATTATCAATCTCTTATTGATTAGATTGAACCTTATTACCTTTACTCAGATGCCAATAAGGTAGCCATTAGGTTATTTATTATGTTCACAAAATATCCTATGATTATAGTTGTACATACAGTTGTCTCTGGTCAATAGGCTGTGCACCAGTAGATGTTTCCACTGAGACACATTACAGTTTCATATCCTAACTAAAAAATAAATGGAGACTAAGTCAAATGGGAATTTTATTCAACGCTCATGCCATGTCATATCTTTAACCTGATTTTTGTCGATTGCATGCTGTGAATAACTTCTTTCATCTTAATCCAGATTGTGTAGAAGAAGGAGATCAATTCACCAAACTAATTTATTTTACTGGCTCCAAAGAAATGGATAAATCATGAATAATATAATTATTAATTATATATAATCATAGAAGTTCTGCACAAAAACAATAAAGTTTTAGTCAGAATATCAAGGGGAACCCAAAATACTGGTTTGGAAAAGCTAAATACTATATAACACTTGCATTAACTGGACAGTCATATTTAGAATACTTAAAGGTTGAAGAGATTAAATTATATTTGCATATAAACATATACAAATAAAATAGGATATTAATAGGTGCAGGTGTGGCTGTGTGGTTGAGAAGTTTGCTCTGCAACATGTTTTCAGTTTCAGTTGTAATGTCTGGCACCTAGGGTAAATGTCAACCAAAACCTTGTGAGTGCACTTGGCAGGCAGAAACTGAAAGAAGCCTGTCACATATATACATATCATCATCATCATTTAATGTCCATTGTCCATGCTGGCATGGGTTGGACGGTTTGACTGGGCTTGCACGCTGGAAGGCTGCACCAAACTCTGAGATATTTCAGGTACACACAAACATCTCTAGAGTTTTAGTATTATTAAGATATATATATATATATATATATATAGAGAGAGAGAGAGAGAGAGAGATACAGAAATATAAAATTGTTCAAACCTTTCCCTTTTGGAATGAAATCTTTAGTAGTGTCTTTGCAATAGTGAAGGCAACAGGTAAGAATTAGGTCATCATTGTTTCCCTGAAGGAAAAAAAAATGAAATGTGTTTCAAATAACCTTACTAAATTTCTTTAGCAATATGGCATCCTATATTTCAGTTCAGTCATTTACAATGATACAAAAAGATGAAAGATAATTTAACAAACTGTAATGATGCTTTGTAAAAAGAAAAATGTGGCATCTTGGTCAAGAATTTTCTACTGTACTCTTAAGCTGACCAATGCCATGTGAGTAAAATTAAATAGAAATTGTGTGGAAGCTCATCACTCACTCCAAACTTAGACACATACACATATATGTGTACAAATATTAATGTGTGTGTAGTATATAATTCAATGAGTAGGTCAACCAGTTGATAGGAATGGCCAACTGCAAATCAATGAGAGACCATCATACAGACACACACACATCATCATTTTAACATCTACCTTTCCATGCTTGTATAGGGTAGGTAGCATTTGTTGAGGTGGATTTTTCCATGGTTGGATGCACTTTCTGTCACCAACCATTACCGGTTTCCATTCATGACCAGACATGTTTTCACAGAAGATTGGAAATGACAGACACTGCTTGTATGACAGTGACATTTGTTTACAACTATCACACAAGTCAAATCAAGGAAACAATAACACAAACACATGCACACACACACACCTCTTTCTCTCGACCATAAAGACTTTTGTCAGCCTGGGGTTATAGTAGAAGACACTTGCATAAAGTGCACACAGTAGGACTGAATCCCAAACCAAATGGTTGGGAAGCAAACTTCTTACTACTTCAATAAAATATAGAATGATAAGATATGTAGTGGAGTTTGATGCTATCAACTAAAAAGCCTTGAAGGTAGTGCCCCAGCATGGCCACAGTCCAATAAGTGAAACTAGTTACAAAATACAAAAATGAAATTTACCTTAGTGTCAGTAGCTTCACTACGATAGAGAATTGTTTGAAGCATGGTGCCTTTAGTTGTTTGAGCTCTTAGATGGGGGTTTTTCTGTTCAAATTGCTGCTCAAGAAATGTCATGGCCAACCTTGCATTTTCCTTCACCATGTCACTGTGTTCAATTGAT
Source organism: Octopus bimaculoides (assembly GCF_001194135.2). Lineage (NCBI taxonomy): Eukaryota > Metazoa > Mollusca > Cephalopoda > Octopoda > Octopodidae > Octopus > Octopus bimaculoides. Next base: position 76,391,998 of record NC_068986.1, on the reverse strand, counting down.
TCATAATGTCCTTCTAAGTTACCACGGACTAAGCCATCCAACTCATTAATTACTGCAATGAAAATAAAGAAAACAAAAGGTGAGACACACACAATTATAACACTGTCATTATAATCATCATTATTTATCATATACATATATACATATATACACACGGTGCAGTGAATATATTGTCATCTAAATTACGCAAAAATTTTAACAGGTGTATTTACCAAAATTACATAAAAATATCTTGAAATGCTAAAGAGTAAATATATTCAATAAAATTGCCATTGGGTTCAACCATGGCCACCAGACAACTTCGAAATTTCCTGCAACTCTTTTGGACAGCCTCTTGTTTAAGTTGGTGAATGCTACCATAATCCTTGCCTTCAGTTCATCTTTGGTGTTACAAGGAGTTTTGTTGGTCTCTTGCTCAACTGCGCCCCACACATAATAATCAAGGGGGTTGCAGTCTGGGGAGTTATGTAGGCAAATGTTAGGAGTGATGTGGTTGCAAAAATTGTCTGATAGTCATGACTGGGTTCTCTTGTGTGGCATGGTGCAGAGTCCTGTTGCCAGACATAGGGTCTTTCAGAAGCCACCGTCTTGACCCAGAGCAGTGTTCATCATTTTCCACCTTCTGCGAAAACCCTCTTGACCCAGGGCAGCACTAATTCCTCCAGGCACTTGAAGTAGGCCTTATGTTGAGTCTGAAGCCATGGGGAAGAAGAACAGAGACATAACGTCACCATCACTAGTGATCACTTCAAACACCATGATGTTGACTGGATGTTTGATTTTTATCACTCTCGGTACATAACACTCTGAAATATTCATATTGGAGCTTCTGGCGCGAATGCCAAGCAATACAGTATGTTGTTTCTAAATTTCTGGCAGAGTGAATTGCATCATGGTACTGTTTTTCTCACAGACAGTGCTCAACTGACCCTACTATACTGTGTAGATGACAAAATCAAAAACAAACAATGCGCAAAATTAAAAACATAAAATGGCAACAATTTACCCATCGCACCCTGTATTTATATACAAACACACTTGAAGGTGCATGGCTTAGTGGTTAGAGCAATCAGGCTTGCAATCATGAAGTAGTGAGTTTGATTCCTTGACTGGGCTATGTGTTGTGTTCTTGAGAAAGACATTTTATTTCATGTTGCCCAAGTTTACTCAGCTGTAGGAATGAGTTCTGACATCACTGGTGCCAAGTTCTATCAGCCTTTGCCCTTCTCTTGGATAACATCGTTGGTGTCTACCAAATATACTCACAAAGTTTTGGCCAGCCCAGGGCTATAATAAAAGACACTTGCCCAAAGTGTGATGCAGTGCAACTAACTGGATGGATGGATAGATAGATAGATAGATAGATAGATAGATAGATAGAAGGAAAGAAGTTTGAAGGAGACTTCCACTTCAGCTGGTAACATAGGTTTCTTTTTCTGTGAACAAACAAACAAACATAGTCACAAACACAACTATCTTTTCTAAGTAACGAGGGGAAAACAGATTTTAAAATAAAACATCATAATGCTTAACCCTTGTTTTGAATTAATCAATGATGTGATTGTTTATTTTCACAATGATATTGTAGGATAAGTATGAGAGGTTGGATCTGGCCAGTTTGAACATAAAATGGGTAGAATGTCTGGGCCAGTTATGGCCAGTTTAAGTGCTAAAGGGTTAATAATGAACATTTATATGTTGCTTCAAGAAAAAGAAAGAATTCACAGCCAAGACACCATTAAAGATGTGCATCTTCAGTGTTTTAGTGGAAGTATAACATATTGATGAATCCATAAATTATTAATAGTACACACAACAATTATAGTAGCAAGTCAAGAGCCTCCTATTTTTATCTTTTATTTTTCACTTGTTTCACTTGTGACTGAAGGTTTAGTCACAAATAAATTGACTCCAGTACTTTTTTTTAAAGACTGGTACTTATTCTATTGGTCACTTTTGCTGAACTGCTAAGTTATGGGGACATTAACAACCCAACACTGGTTGTCAAGATAGATACACATACACACACATTGTGTGTGTATATATACATAT
>NC_068986.1:76384939-76389769 GCF_001194135.2 Octopus bimaculoides | reverse complement strand
TATAATAGCTTTAAACAGCTATGAATTATAAATTTGCACGAAGCGTAATGATGCTTAATAAGCATCTACCTGCTAGAAATAAGAGCTAAGTCTTAAATTAATCCACCGTAGCGCACCAATATAACAGAGAAAAACAGTATGCGAGGGAAACAGAAAGAATTAAAACATTTAACAGCACAAATAAAAATATTATGCAATTAGGGATATCCACAAACCAGGTTTCGGCTTTTGGGTATTTAACTCTGAGCCTCGTCAGTGTGGACCACCAGTTTAAATCCGTGACTGTTCATGTTAGTCTCTGAGTGTGCAACTGGTTTTGTTTTGCGCCAAAAACAGAGCACATGGTGCATAAAAATTTATAAATGAAACATTCACACACAATGGACTTCTTTCATTTTCTGTCTACCAAATCCACTCACAAAGCTTTAGTTGACCTATGGCTATAGTAGAGGATGCTTGCCCAAGGTGTCATGCCATGCAGTTGGTACTGAACCCAGAACCATGTGGTTGGGAAGCACACTTTTTACCACAGCCACGCCAGTGCCTATGACCAATAGTAAAACATTCTAGCAGTGTTAGGGTAGATCAGTACAGCAAATATCTCATTATAAACAATAGCATAAAAACTATAACATTACATATGTTAAAGACTAATCCATTTAGTTAGGATCACTTTTACAAGAGATCAAATTCACTGAAAGATCACCTTTAATTACAGTATAGAGAATATGTTGCATGTACACTGGGTTCCTTGCATGTTCAAACAGGTGATTAAAAAGCTAGCAACAGGCAAGCTGTGTGGCCATAAAACATTGCCTCAGAAAAATTGTCCAACCCATATCAGCATAGATAAGTGAATGTAAAACACTGATGATGATGAACACGGGACAAATGTAAAACAAACAAGTACATTCATAAAGCGAAACTAGTTTTGTGCTCTAACGAATTAAATTGTGCTGTTAAGCTATATATTTCATCTTCATTCATGTTTTAAATTTCAGATTTCAGAAGGAAAGGGAAGGCACTTTTAATCAAATTCATTGGTTGTTTAATTTTACAGTAAATAAACAACTAGTATTTATGTAACAACTGGCTGTAACGGTACAGCACATACTCACCAATTAGTGGAACAGAGATAGTGTAATTTTCACTGAAAATTAGTTTCTGTAAACCAAGCAGATGATCAATGAAGCAGTTGGTATCTGGTATAAGGTATACTGGCTGGATTTCAATCTCAATACAACAGTTTCTCTGTTTGCGTAAGAGAGCCTGAAATGAATACACTTTAATTATGAGGACATTGACATTGGAGATGAAAATGAAAGAAAAAAATAAAATGACAGGTTAACCACAAAATTTGAAAATTCAAGATTAGCTTCAATGAAATACATAATTCAGACTCAAAATGAAGATGTGTTTGTTTCTTTAGCTGCAGCTCAAACTAAAAACAAAAATGAAAATAACTGAAAGACAGTGAGGCATGGGTTATACATAAAAATCAAAAAAGTGAGAAATTTGGATTGGGAATAATAATAATAAAAGATTATTAAAGAAATGGTAGCAACAAAATTATACATTACTGATTATTATATTTTGATTATTATTATTATTATTATTATTATTATTATTATTATAGATGATTTGGCTCAGGTTTGTTCTTATTCCAAGCAGGATTTATGTGGGTAGTAGATTATTACCTAGTAGAGGCGCAATGGCCCAGTGTTTAGGGCAGCGGACTTGCAATCATAGGATCGCGGTTTCGATTCCCAGACCGGGCGTTGTGACTGTTTATTGAGTGAAAACACCTAAAGCTCCACGAGGCTCCGGCAGGGGATGGTGGCGAACCCTGCTGTACTCTTTCACCACAACTTTCTCTCACTCTTACTTCCTTTTTCTGTTGTGCCTGTAATTCAAAGGGTCAGCCTTGTCACACTGTGTCACGCTGAATATCCCCGAGAACTACGTTAAGGGTACACGTGTCTGTGGAGTGCTCAACCACTTGCATGTTAATTTCACGAGCAGGCTGTTCCGTTGATCGGATCAACTGGAACCCTTGACGTCGTAAGCGACGGAGTGCCAACAACAACAACAGATTATTACCTATAACCTTAGATATCCACAAGCTTTCAATAGTCTTTCAAATACTTAAAACCCTCCTGATAATTTTTACTGTCCCTAAGAGGCAAACTTTTAGTAGGAGCTCTACAGGACATTCTATTCCAATCTCCTTCAACCATTTGTCAATATCTTTACTTACAGTCCATAACACACCAATTATTACAGGCACGACCTTTACAGTTTTCATACTCCAAATTCTTGCAATTTCAAATTTTAAGAGATTGTATTTTTTTTGTTTTGCATCCTCTTTATTATTATTATTATCTTTTTTTTTTCTTCCTTCAAATTTTCTTCCATTTCTCACCGAGTGTTTTCCATACACCTAGGGCAGAGAAGCTCATTGTATGCATTCCCAGTTTACACACGCAAATTCACAGGTAAAATATGTATTTAAAAAAAAATTAATAAATAAATAAATTCATGAATGGATGTTGTTTTCACAGCAATAATGCTCTTCTCAGTACGAGTTGTTCCAGTTAACAAGATTTTTTGCACTTCCTGTAGGGATGGTGAGCCTATTATTATTATTATTATTATTATTATTATTATTATGGCACTATGCTGGCAGAATCATTAGCATGCCAAACAAAATGCACAGTGGCATTTCATCTGTCTTTATGTCCTGAGTTCAAATTCTGCCAATGTGGACTTTACCTTCCATCCTTTTGAGGTTGATAAAATAAGTACCAATTAAGCACCAAGGTCGATGTAATCAACTAGCCTCCTCCCCAAAACTTGTTGGCCTTGTGCCAAAATTTGAAACCATTATTATTATTATTATTATTATTATTATTATTAAGGTGGTAAGCAAGCATAATCGTTAACATGCCAGACAAAATGCTCAGCAGCATTTCATCTGTCTTTACGTTCTGAGTTCAAATGCTGCCAAGGTCGACTTTGCCTTTCATTTTTTGGGGTTGATGAAATTTGTAATTGTCAAGCATTAGGAGTTGACGCAATCAACTAAATCCCTCCCCACCAAAATTTTGGGTCTTGTGCCCAGAGTAGAAAAGATTATTATTTTTAAGGTGGCAAAGTGGCAGTATCATTAGCATGTCGGAAAAAAATGCCACTAAGCATTTTGTCCATCTTTATGTTCTGAGTTCAAATCCTGCAAGGATCAACTTTGCCTTTCATCCTCTTGGGGTCAATAAAATAAGTACCAGTCAAGTACTATGGTCAATGTAATTGACTAATTCCTTTCCCATCAATCAGGCCTTGTGCCTATTGTAGAAAGAAATAATAATAATAATAATAATCATCATGATTTCAAAGAACTATTTCAAATCCCACCAAGGTTAACTTTGCCTTTTATTCTTTTGGGGTTGATTAAACGAGTACTAGTCCAGTAATGGCCAAAATTAGAAAGAATTATCATTATCTGGCAGAACCATTGTTGAATAGGACAAAATGCTTAGTGACATTTCTTCTAGCTCCTTATGTTCTGAGTTCAAATTCTGTCGAGATCAACTTTAACTTTTATCTTTTGGGGTTGATAAAATAAGTACCAGTGGAACAATGGGGGTGATGTAATCAATTTAGCCTCTAACTTAAAATTGCTGGCATTGCGCCAAATTTTGAAACCTTCATTATTATTATTAAACTTGATGTCCATGAACCAATTTTTGGCACTTGGCCATTGCATTCCTTCCTAATTAAATTATAACATAGTATGAACTATGAATACAGGTTTTAATGGTCATCTTTTACTAGCTCTGGCATTTTGTAGTTTTTCTCACATATGTGAATAAAAATAACTGAAATTGAAATTCTAGAATTCTAGGCCCTTTTTTTTTGTAATAAAAAGCATTATCAATGTGTACAAGAAAGAAAAGTCTTATCCAAAGCCAACTGTTGGCTTGGTGAATGAAGATAGAGAGTGTCTATAATTAGTAGGAAGAGAATTTTCTTAAGGGAACTAAACCTTACATATAACTTTTGGTTCTGTGTTTAAGGAGAAAATTAATACAGCTGTTGAGGTGTTGAAAAGTAGGGGATGGGGTGGGGTGAGGTACAACTGGCAACTTCTACAAATAAATACCATCTTATATGTAATGGTTGCACAATAAATATCAGGTCATCCCATAAGTTCTGTCCGAATTTTGAATAAAGAAAACAAGTGATCAAATGTTATATTTAATTGAAATTTAATCATCAATGTACTTTCCCTGATTATCTATGACTTCCTTCCATCTATTTACAAGCTTGTTAATCCCATCAATGTAAAACTCTTTGGTTTCAAACAGAAGAGCTCTGAAATTTCAGTTTCGACCTCCTCCTGGCTTGCAAAAGTTATGTCCCCAAATGATTCTGTAAACTACAAAACAAATGGTAGTCTGAAGGAGCAAGGTCGGGAGAATAAGGTGGATGAGGAATTTTTTCCCATCCAAGCTCCCCGATCTTCTGTGATGTGATCTTTGCAGTGTGGGGTCACACATTGTCCTGATGAAACATCACTACTTTTTGATTCACTAAAGCGGGTTTTTTTCTTCTTAAGCTTAGTTCAAACATTCTAATTGCTGACAGTAGACTTGAGCATTGATTGTTGCATTAGGTGGTAACAATTCAAAGTGAATTACTCCTTTGCAATCCCACCAGATAGAAGTTCCCTTCTCGGTTGTGGTTGAGCTTTTTCCCTTTTACCAAGCGACTGCTTACAACATTTAACATTTCAATAGAAGATCCATTTTTCGTCACCAGCCACAAGTCTAT
>NC_068986.1:76375487-76384754 GCF_001194135.2 Octopus bimaculoides | reverse complement strand
ATTCTTTAACTGATAATGCAGGATTTTCTTCAAGTAATGCCTCAAGCAGCTTATCATCAAATTCAAATGGATGTCCTGTTCAATCTTCATCTTCAAGGCTAAAATCTCCACTTCTGAATTTTGCAAACCATCTTCTGCAAGTTCTTTAATTCAAGCATTCTTACCCATAAACTGAATGTATGTTTCAAGTCGCTTCGGCTGCAGAGTTTCCTTTTTTGTACTCATAAAGCATTTTGTGCCTTAAATGCTCTTTGGATACTTCCATATTAGAAAGGGTTTTAATCAAAGAAATTGTAATTCTATTATTCTGTAAAATAATATTTAATTAGTTTAAATGTACACAAATGCATAAAAATAATTTTTAATTCCATTAGACATTCTAAAATACTATTAAATTTCATTCAATTTTAAAAAAGGTAAAATCGGACAGAACTTATGGGATGACCTGATGTATCAATACATGTAACCAAGACTTTACAAAATCTTTTGGTTCAATCTAAAATTATAGCAAAACCTTAAAATTCCAATTTTGATATACTGATATAGTTTAATAAGAAAAAAATAAAAGTTGCTTTTATTTTCATTTTGAATGCCATCTTGGTGCAACACACAGAGCTCTTGCTATGTTACTCTTCCCAACTCTCATTCACTGCAATCACATCCTATTCTTTTTCTTGTCTCCATTTTAAACTTAAATTCACTTCTTTGTCACTTTCACCCACTAGTCTAACTGACACTGATTTTCACTGTGATGGCAATATTGTTATAGCAATTATAATTAAAAAAACAAATGAAGGATTTATTCTTCATGTATAGCAAGGAAATGATTTGTTGGTAGGAGAAGTGACAGAAACACCAGCAACCATAGTTTGTAGCTTCTACACAGCACAAATATAAACAAACACACAAATGCACACTTCTATATTTGGTAGAACTGGATAAATAGAACTTAATACATGAGTAAATGTACTTCATTATTTTCAACAGCAGAAATCACAAAGTGACTCAAAGGCCAAAAGTTTTATGCACAGCTAAGTGATATACGTGAAACACTCGACCCTTGAGTCATATTGTAACTTTTGCCTATCAAAATAATAGAAAACATACATAGTTTCCAGCCACCAATTCTTTCACAATTGACAAGGTGCCTGGCTTTAACAAAGATGCCTGTGATAAAGGAATCTGTACTAATATAATATAGGAAAGGAATACATAGTGTACTGGATTGTTGCCATGCTGGAGCACTACCTTCAAGGGGCATTTAATTAATTGTACTGACCAGTACTTGGGTACTTACTTTATCAGCCTTGGAGGATGATGAAAAGCATAGCCAAATAGGCATTTGAAAGGACATAACTGAGATGAAGCCAAATACCACAAAGACTAAGCATTTTCATCCAACATACTTGGTTCTGCTTTTCCACAGCACTATGCACTTACATACACATTATTCCACAGGTTTCTGCACAGTTTACACCTGCTAGATTTCACTCACAATGCTCTGGTCAGTCCTAGGTGTTGTGCAGTGAGATTGAACTTGAAGACAAATAGCTGCAAACTAAACTTTCTTAACCAAATAGTTATAAATGCTAACTATTATTATTATTATTATTGTTGTTGTTGTTACTTAGGCGGTGAGCTAGGAGAGTTGTTAGCACACCGGGCAAAGTGCTAAGTGGCATTTCGTCTGTCACTACATTCCGAGTTCAAATTCTGCCGAGGTCAACTTTGCCTTTCATAAATTAAGTACCAGTAAAACACTAGGGTTGATTTAATCGACCAGTCCCCTTACCCCAAATTGCGGGCTTTGTGCCTTTAGTAGAAAGGAGTATTATCATTATTAAGGCGGTGAGCTGTCAGAATCGTTAGCATGCAGGATGAAATGCTTAGCAATAGTTCACCTGTTGCTACATTCTGAGTTCAAAATTCCGCCAAGGTCAACTTTGCCTTTCATCCTTTTGGGGTCAATAAATTAAGTACCAGTGAAACACTGGGGTTGATGTAATCAACTAGTCCCCTCCCACCAAATTTCAGGCCTTGTGCCTAAAGTAGAAAGAATTATTATTATTATTAATTTACAGTTGCAATTTATTTTATTGTCAGAAAAATAAAGAACAAAAACTCCAAACATTGTCAATATATTAAATATTTGTTTCAACAAAAACATTTAGAAAAACTTTGGCTACCTTAAGAGAAAAACAACAAACAGAATAAGCACAAAATATTTTTTTTAAATGACATGTGTGCGCATGTGCATGCATACACACACACACACACACACACACACACACACACACACACAGAGTTTAGTTGACTAACCAATGTACATATCACTTCAAAAGCAGCCAGATTGATTATATTTAGCCGAACTTAAACAATATCTAGTGCTAATATAACCACATTATCCACCATTACATTCAGAGTTCAAATCCTACCAAGGTTCGCTTTACCTTTCACCTTTCCAGGGTCAATAAAATAAGTACCTATTAAGCACTGGGGTTGATGTAGTTGACTTCATTCCACCCCCGAAATTGCTGGCCTTGTATCAAAATATGAAACTAATATATCGATATTATATATGTATATTATAATGTACATATAAATATTTACAGGAATAACATCGATAAGCCTTTTCAGATTACTGATGTTTCCAAACCAGAGGTAGCCACCATTAAGGTAGAAAAATATTAGATTTACTCAAATAGCTACATGAAATATAGGTTTCTGTAAATTAATATAATTGATACAAGTTTGTTAATATTGTACTATGCAAGGTACTGTGAAACAGGGCCAACCAACAAATTAGTCTGGTGGCTGTGGCAATTTGAATTCCTACTCATAAATTGACAAGTCCTTTAACCCTTTGGGGATCGATGGGGCACTGCAGCCATGCAGCATATCTAGGGTGAGAAAGCTTGGCATAGCCCATCCCTCCACAGGCTAAACTCATTTCTACAGCTGATTAGACTGGAGCAACGTGAAATGAGCTGTTTTGCTCAAGAACACAATGAATTGCCCAGTCAAGGGATCGAAACCACAATCTTATGGTCATGAATCCAACAACCTAACCATTAGGCAACATGCCTCCACTAGTGGTACACATTTCTACAACTGAGAGGAATGGGGTGATGTGAAGTGAAGTGTTTTGCTCAAGAACACAACACATCGCCTGGTCCAGGAATCAAAACCAGGGTCTTACGATCATGGGTCCAACACCCTACCCACTAAGCCATGTGCCTCCACATATGCTACACACCTCCAGCAATCCACAGCATTTTCTCTGTGGATCATTCATAAATTAGTGCGGTCTATATGAAGTTTTGGACCATCAGTGTCTGGAAAGTCTGCTTTATACCTGTACACAAATATATATTCATTGCATTATAGAGGTTATGAGAGGTAATGGTGTGTCAATAAGACCGAAAGGTGTCAGGTAATGCTGAGTAAGTGCTATGGACAGACTATAGTTAAGCTCCAGTAAAGATTCCAGTACTTTGTGAGTAAGGTACTGGAATCATGTGTATACCATTCTGCCTAAATAATGGATCTACAGATGCAATATCCCTGCATATATCTCGCATCTATTTTCATTCCTCCACTTCATTCTCTATTTCCTATCGTATCTAAATTAACTATTGCTTAACCATTTTCTCACACAGTCTCCAATGAAGGGATATATAAAATATCCCAGAAACAGCTGTAAGACTTATTTATAAATGTTCTAAAATCTTTCACAACCTTGGATTTTTATCTCATTCTGAAATTTTTTTTTATATATACATTGTTATACAAATATGTATTATAGTATAAATATAAATGTACATTATAATATACATATACATTATGATATACCTATAAATACATTCATAACAGATATAAATTTCTGTAATAATACACATATAATTGTATATTATAATATGCATAAAGGTCTATTATGCTTATATATGCAAATTACAATCAGATTTTTCTAATAAAGACAAGAGTAATTAAAGCAACAGACCCAAGCCCACCCCAATTCATTAATTTATAGTCAAGAGAAAATAGGAAAAATTTTCCACAGTTTATCATTGTTGCCATTGTTGTCTAAATACCAACAAAAGACAATTGTTAGAGATGGCCTCTTGCTCTGTTTATGAAAAAAACCTACATAAATTTATATATCTAAGATAGTGTTTTAGGTAGTGCTCTCTCTCTCTCTCTCTCTCTCTCTCACACACACACACACACATACACAGAAAGCAAAGTTGTTTATATGAAAAATACCCAAATATTTTGTGTAAAGTAATCAGACTCCATGCAGTCAATTTGTGTTCATTATGTTAGAAGTTAGTCACATCAGTCATCATTCAATTAACGATTAGTTTTAAGCACAACTTCAAAGCAATTAGATATAAATATTAAAATGCAGACAACAAAAACAGATCAAATCCATTGGTTATAATGTACACATACGCCAATATAATGAATGTGCGTATGTTTTAATGGTTAAAGGAGTGTAGCAACTCTGAAAATGTTGGTCAAGCAGGCAATCACTGGTTAATCAAATCCTTTAAAAAAAGAGGTTAAAAAGAAGCAGTGGGGAGATTAAAAAAAAAGTTTGTTTCTTTTAATCTGAAATATATGCTTAAAATATTGAATATCCAACTATATCTCAATAAGAATGGGATCTGCACTGAGAGGGAAAATGAGATTTAGTAGAAAAAGTACATGCTTTGAAGAGTAGTAACAATGATGAAATGGTTTCATTAAGAAAACTTCCCAATTGAATTAATAAAAAAATTTTGTAATGATTTACTGGTGTTTAGCTCTATGCCAGATATGAACATTGAGACTTGTGGTGAAAAGACATTCCAACCATGACCATTCTGCTTCTTGAGACACAGTGTATCTAGAAGTACTTTGCTCAAGGTGTTCTTCCTTTTAATCCTTTACCATTCAAATAGGCTGTATTTGGACCAAATATTCTGTTTTATATTCAAACCAGCCAGATCCAGCCTCTCACACCTATCCTACAATGCCATTCAAAAGATAAACAACCATATTATTGAACTCCCAAAGCTATGAGATAGTGCATGGTTAACTCAAAACAATGTAAATAAATAAGCATTACATTTGACAGAGTAATCTGAATGTTAAAGTGTTAAAGACAGTAGATGTGATTTGGCAGCTATTTCAATCAAAATGAGCGACCACAGTGGCTTTGTCATTGTAACTAGTAGTCAAGTATGAAGCTACTAGAAAATATTTTCAGAGCAGATTATAAGATGAGGAATATTCAGACAAAGCCATGATTCATGTACTGCACACACACACACACACAGATTAATAATTTAATAAATACATTTATTGCGGATATATTATTACCTACATCTAATCTAGTATATATAAATCGCAGTAGGTGTGTGTATAATGATTAACGCATACATTTCCACAAGTCTCAACCGATTTTCACCAAACTTTATGCACACATTACTTATGTCCTGCAGATGGTCATGCACTGTAACATTTTGCCCAGAACTCCAGCGTAAATGGACAGGTTTTTTGTATGTAGGGTTTTCCATACTTTTTTAATCTTTTCATAAAAGTGAAAGGATTTTGTCTATTAATTTCCACTGTATACCTATATAAATCACAGTATGTGTGTGTATAATGACTAAAGCTTACATTTCCACAATTCTCAACCGATTTTCACCAAACTTTACACACATGTTACTTATGTCCCAACGATGGTCATGCACTATAACATTTTGCCCAGAGCTCCTGCCGTAATTGGACGTAAATGGACATAGTTTTTTTTGTATGTAGGGTCTTCCATACTTCTTTAATCTTTTTATAAAAGTGAAAGGATTTTGCCTATTTATTTTCGCTGTCCACCTACGATGGTGATTCAGTTGACTAGGACGCTGTACACGATGAATATCGAATACCAAACTATCTTAATCTACATATTTAAACTGCATTAAACTGTGGCAAGCTTACTTTTACCTATTCTGAGTTACTTGAAAGGAGATGTTCCCTTTCCTCTCTTCTATTTGTTGATACCTTTGTTTACCTTTGATACCATTGTTTCACTTTAAGGATGCTTATTTACCCATCCATTATGATATTTCAACTGTTGTCCATTGTTTCAAATACATTTTAACATTGTCGTTCTAGCCCTTTTCCAACAATCACATATGATTCATCCCAAAGAATCAACCTTTAGATAAGAGTTTTGCTTCCACTAGCGAAAGTTATACGTATCTTTCATACAGCTCCATACCAATTTAACTATGTGGAAAGACAAAATAAAGGGGCTTCCTTCAGATTCCTTACACCATTTATGTGGCTGTTTCTGACAGGAAATTTTGCTTTCTACTCACAAAACACTTCAGTAGCTCTACTTTGCATAGCCTGCAAACTTATATGTACTATGATCATTAAAGTGCAACAACTTCCACAATAACTCCCTTCGATTTCATTTTCTGTTCCTAGGTTAATGAGAAACAGATTATTGTGCTACTCATAAACCTTCTTGGTAGTTCAATTATTTGGTGAAAAAAATACCACCAAAGCAACTTAAACCGTCCAAAGAATGGGTGTGTTTATCATAAACGTTTCATATTTTACTACATACATTAGTAACTGAGCAAAATGTTAGTGCTTACTTTTTGCTTTTAAACAACAGCTGCAACACCTACAACTGTTACATCATGTTGAATAATTAATAAAAAATAAAGAAGTAAAATAACAAGAACCATTAACAGTCATGAAATCTGATGACAAAAGTTATTAAGAAAATAAGAACTGATATTCAATATCACAGGATATATTTAGTAAGGTAAAAAAGCCAGGTTAGTTTTAAGTGTGTTGCTTGGATGCTACAGTTAATTTAGTTTGTTTACTTCTATTTTTTACATGACTATTTAAAAAAAAAAAAGTCCAATACAATATGCTCTAGTAGCTAGTGTACAACATTGGTAATGGTTAGCAATATAGCTACTTTGGAAAGGAAGCATATTAAAGAATGGGGAAAATGTACAAATGTAAGGTATGTCAGAACAGTTTCAATGAAATAGACTTTGAAATTTTATTTAAAAGATTTAATCTTTTGTTGTTAGATGAAATAAGCTGTAAACATACAATACACAAATAAGTATTATATATCAACTTTCTGACAAACACTTACCAAACTGAAAGATGGTAGAGTGATGGTGAAGATGGTGATTAAGTAAAGTTCATTAGAAAAAAAATTACAAGGAAAACGTCTGTTATTAAAAAAACAATATTAGTTATTTAGCTCAAATAACATTGAAGACATCAGAATAGAAACAAAGCTCACACAAAAAACAACTTAGGAAAGTGGGTTAGCAGACATTCAATCTGAATAAGGAAACAAAATTGTTACTGACTTGGATGTTCTGCTTACGGCTGGCCTGTTGATCAACTTGCTGCTGGAGCGCATCTCTCTTGGCTCTCAACATCTTTGGAAATGACGATGGAGCAGATGTGATAAGTGTGCAGATAAGACAAAAATTACATAAAAAAAAAGAAGCATGCAAGCAAACAACATGCAGTTTAAGGTTTTACAAACAACAGATATTTATTTACAAGTAGTCCATTGATTTACTTCAAGTGCAAAACAGATCAATTCATACATTTGTTTGCAACATGCTAATGATTAAGTACACCATGTCAAAAATAGGATCACAATTGTTTTTGTCACATTTAGTCATTGTTTTATTGTGGAGTAGCTATTTCAGTCTGATGCTATCTGAAGTAACTTTTCTCTTTAATGAAGACTGTGCTATCTCATCAGGTTACTGAAGAAAATATTTAGTTGCAGAGCAACACAATCAGAATCTAAAAGCAGACAACTCTTGTCTCTACAGCAGAAATATGATCAAAGATACAGCTAAAAACATAAAAATAAATAATAACGCAGTAGAAAATCTTAAAATAAATCTTTAAGAACTGGCTGGTTACCCAAAACAATTCTAAAACCACAACTGAAAACAGGAATCTAAACTATCTTTCTTTTCTGTACATGTATTTGAATATAATAATATCAGAACAGAATAGGCATGTTACCATTAACAAATCCTCTGATAAATATCACTTTAACCAACAAAATTACAACTATGCATGAATTCTGCTTTTGCAACAATTAGGCCACAGCTATAGTCCAGTGAAAGATACTCAAAATCTATCGACAACTTTCTATTACAGATTACTCGACCAAATGTAATGCTTATTTACATTGCATAAGCGCATGCATGGCTGTGAGATCAGAAGCTTGCTTCCCAACCACATGGTTACATGTTCAGTCCCACTGTGTGGCAACTTGGGAAAGCGTCTTCTACTATAGCCTCGGGCTGACCAATGCCTTGTGAGTGGATCTGGTAGATGGAAACTGAAAGAAGCTCATCATGTGTGTGTGTGTGTGAGAAAAAGTCTTTGTGTTTGTCCTCCGCCACTGCTTGACAACCAGTGTCAGTGTGTTTACATCCCCGTAACTTAGCAGTTTGGCAAAAGAGACTCATAGAATAAGCACTAGGCTTGAAAACATAAGACCTAAGGTCAATTTGTTCAACTAGAACCCTTCAAGGCAATGCCCCAACATAGCCACAGAAAAATGACTGAAACAAGTAAAAGATTAAAGATAAATGGTTATTTTTAATTAATCATGCACTATCTCATAACTTTAAGATTTTGATGATGTGATTGTTTATTTTTTAGAATGACACTGTAGGGTAGGTGTGAAATGCCAGATCTGGTTGGTTTGAGCATACAATGTGTAGAATATTTAGGCCAGATATGGCTGGTTTAAATGCTCACAGGTTAATGTAAATATAAGGCTCTACATCTTGAAACTGTTGAAGACATAACATTATACCTTTCGCATTAAGCTACACTGTCTGCACTACATGTTACACGGATTGTTACCAGATGTGGAATTACTTCTTGCAATATATTATTTGTAGTCAGGCATATCGTAGTTCATGTTTCACAATCATCATCATCATCATCATCATTTAACGTCCGCTTTCCATGCTAGCATGGGTTGGACGATTTGACTGAGGACTGGTGAAACCGGATGGCAACACCAGGCTCAATCTGATTTGGCAGAGTTTCTACAGCTGGATGCCCTTCCTAATGCCAACCACTCAGAGAGTGTAGTGGGTGCTTTTACGTGTCACCTGCATGAAGGTCAGTCAGGCGGTACTGGCAACAGCCACGCTCAAAATGGTGTATTTTATGTGCCACCCGCACAAGAGCCAATCCAGG
>NC_068986.1:76371434-76375477 GCF_001194135.2 Octopus bimaculoides | reverse complement strand
ATCTGATTTGGCAGAGTTTCTACAGCTGGATGCCCTTCCTAATGCCAACCACTCAGAGAGTGTAGTGGGTGCTTTTACGTGTCACCTGCATGAAGGTCAGTCAGGCGGTACTGGCAACAGCCACGCTCAAAATGGTGTATTTTATGTGCCAACCGCAAAAGAGCCAGTCCAGGGGCACTGGCAACGATCTCGCTCGAAAATCCTTACACATGTCACGGGCACAAGTGCCAGAAAGGCGACGCTGGGCACAGGTGCTATCCCGATTTCGCTTTCGCTTGCCGCAATAAGAATGACTATGAATAACAATGACTATCCATATTCTAAACATTGATAAACTGTGCAAATTATTAAAGTACAGAAGATTTAATTGGTTATGATATTCCTTTTAAATAAATTGGCCACTGTTCTTATTAAAATATAATATAACTTATAGCTTTAGAGCTATAAAGTTTCAAACAGTTGAATGGAAAACTGGAAGCTTTCTGTTATCTAATTTCATGGTACAAATTTCTCAGTTCTAATACATCAGAAGTCAGTTTAGTATTTCTTTTCACTAGTGTCATGGTAATAACTAATATATATCGGAAAATAATTGGTATCAAATGAAATAACTAATATGCTAATGTCTGATCAACCAAAAAGGTAACGAGCTGTTAGAACGTTAAATTGAATACCTCGCTGTATTTGTTCTGACATGTTGTGTCCTGAGATCAAATCCTGTTGCAGTCATCTTTGACTCTCATCATTGTGGAGTTGATAAAATGAAAAATACCAATCCAGAGCTGTGAGCTGTAGATTAGTGGGACTGTAAGAATGCCAGACCAAATACTTTGTGGTGTTTGTTCTTGCTCTCTGCATTCTCAATCAAATTCTACCCGGGTGAAATTTTAACTCAGAATGTAGAGAGCCCAAAAAGCACCCATGCCAATCCACAAGCCAGGCATGGCAAGTAAGGTAAATCCTCAAAGCAATGACCAGAACCAAACAGATGGCGCTGGGTTTCAAGAGAAGGGTTTCTCTGGTAAATGAATGAATAAATTCAATCAACTATGTATCTTTCATCCCCTCTGGTCTCAATGACGTGACATAGTGATCATTATTCAATCAATGACAAACCTTTCCTATAAAAAGTGCATAAATAAAACTACAAACTTGTTTTTAACCACAAAGAGAATGCCATTTTACATTGGCTAACACCAATATATTTAATTTAATTCATTTTTATATTTATTTCATTTAATTTATAAACAAGAAGTACTGCCAGTGATTCAACTAATTCCCAATATAATATTATTGTTTGATTCAATTTATTTTTCATCCAACTGAGTTGTTACTGCAATTTAATCAATGATCAAAAGTATTCCAGCTGTTTCCATCCTAATTTTGCATATAAGCAAGGAATCCAAGACCACATTATCCAAAGTATCCATTTTAAAAACAGTAATGTGATTTAAAGATTTGGCTGCTATTTCTCATTGGCTTAACTCAAAATAAGTCCTAATAGTAAGGTGTTAAACCAAGAAATGGGAAGAGGCATAGCATCTTAACTATACTTTACTAGTTCTGCCTTTCATAAAAGTGGTTTTTAACATAGATACAAAGCCACATGTTTTAAGGATAGGGATATGTTATGTGTATTGTGTATTGCTGAGAGGCTCTGTGATACTTCATCAATATTTAGAGGTATTTATTGTGGCTGTGTGGTGAGAAATTTGCTTCCTAACTGCATTGTTCTGGGTTCAGCCCCACTGCATGGCACTTTGGGCACTTATCTTCTACTATAGCCTCAGACAAACCAAAGCCTTGTGAGTAGATTTGGTAGATGGAAACTAGAAGCCTGTCGTGTGTGTGTGTCTTTGTGTTTGTTTCCTACCACCACTTGACAGATGGTGTCAGTTTGTTTACATTCCCATAAATTAGTAGTTCAACAAAAGATACTAATAGAATAAGTATCAGGCTTTAAAAAATAAGTACTGGGGCCAATTTGTTTGATTAAACCCTTCAAAGCAGTGCCTCAGCATGGCTGCAGTCCAATGACTGAAACTAGTAAAAGATCAAAGAAGTTTCAGTGGAATAAATACAATTAACATTGATATGTTATTTTTAGGATGATTCCTGAATTTCTGTTGACATTTTCCTCAATCCTATTTGATATTATCTCAATCATTAAGAATTTTTCTCTATCCAAAATTATACTAACCATCAGAAATTTTATGAAGCAAATCTTTCCTTTGTTATGGAACGATGATTGTTCTGCAAACCTCAAACTAACGTAAATGTGAGAAGCAAGCAGTATAAAGCAAGTTTTGAGAGAGAGAGAGAGAGAGAGAGAGAGAGAGAGAGAGAGAGAAAGAGAAAGACACACACAAAGAAAATAAAGGGGAGCAATAGTGATAAAATGATATATAGTTTGGCAACAGAAGAAATCTAAATACAACAGCTACAACAACAATAACAACAACACCTACAGCAACAACTACAACAGTTAACCAACCTGACCAAGTCAATCATGCAAGACAAGAAGACACTGGAGAAAAGAGGAAGAGAAAAATTACACTTTATATACTTACTTGGATATTCTGTTGGTGGCGGCTTTGTTTTTCAACTCTCTTTTTCAGTTCTTCTTTCTTTGCTTTCAACATCTTCATCTCTTCCCCATCAGTAATATCATCCTCTTCTGTTTCCATTACAGCCTCATCCTAGATGAAACAAATGACATGAATATCATTCAATAACGAAAAAAATTTGATTGGATTTTTAATCAATTTTATTGACTACAATAACAAAATCTTTGTTCATGAAATGTAGTGTCTCTTTAATGTAGGAAATAATGAGTGCTTGAATCCAGATTGACAACAGAATTTTAAATGGTATTTTTAGCTCCAGTTCCATAATAATAATAATAATAATAATAATAATAATAATAATAATGGGAAATATGCAGGTTGTGGGCAATGAAGAAAATGGACATGATACCAATAGTGTATTATAAATGTATTTATAAGTGTATTATAATGTATATGTGAATTGAATGAACAGGAGCAATGTGAAATAAAGTGTCTTGTTTGAGAACACAAGACAGCCTAGCTCAGGAATCGAACTCACTACCTCATGATTGTGAGCCTGACACTCTAACCACTGAGCCAAAGGGTTAAACAATTGCATGACAAAATATCATCATCATGCATTTTCCACACTGGCATGGGTTGGATGGTTTGACAGGTGCTAATGAGCCGAACTGCACTGGGCTCTGTTGTCTGCTTTGGCATGGTTTCTAAGGCTGGATGCCCTTCATAATGCCAACCACTTTACAGAGTGCACTGGGTGCTTTTTACATGGCACCAGCACCAATAGGATCATCAAGTAACTTGCAAAACAAAGACCCCTTGTCTGGGAGAGGCAGTGGTACTGAGGGAGGTGACTTTGTGCCAGATGAGAAATTAAAGTATAATAGAGGGATAGGGATAAGTGTCTTAGAATAGAGGAGATACTAGGCTACCCCAGGAGGAAAAGAAAGGAGAGGAAAGAAAGAAAGATAGAGAGAAAGTTAGAGAGTGAACTCAAGAGAATCAACATTCTGCAGGAAAAAGAATTAAGAGTTAGTGCAGGATCTAGAGGTGAGAGCTAACATGAGTGAAATGAAGAGTAAAGACAAGTGAGTTGGTAGGCCTGGATGGAAATGGCATGAGACCAACGAGCTCCAAGGAGCAGAGGCCATATGTATGTAGTAATAGTACTAAAAGCAGAGAGGGGACACAGCATGCCTGAAAGTCAGAGGGTTGTAATTTGTTGGTGAAATTTTTGCTATGTTGTGGATGAGAGATCACAAGGAAAGGTTATTGATGACTGTGGGGTCTAGAATTTGTGGAGACAATGTTTTAGCTATGTGACAGTACAGAGCTTGTTAAAAAAAGAAGAAAAAGCAATCTCCCTTATGATGGTTACCTTTTTATTTTTTTTGCTATGCTGAGAATGTAGATTTTCAGTAAAAGGTCATTTTTGATGGCTAGCTGTTAGGATTAACTTATTTGTGGCTATCATTG
>NC_068986.1:76368839-76371203 GCF_001194135.2 Octopus bimaculoides | reverse complement strand
TGTGTGTGTGTGTGTGTTCATAAAAGGCAAAGACTCACCTCAGATGTAACATATTGTTCAATATTCATTTCAAGTTCTGCTTCATCTATTAATAAACTGGGTTCTGTTGAAGAGTAACATTTAGTTTCAACATCAAAAGATAGCATTGGGGTTTCAATACCACACAAATAATCTCCAAACATCTGAAGGCTTTGAATGCGAAGACAATCTCGAGCTATGTCCTGAAGAAAATAATAAAAAAAATAATAGAAAACAATGATGACAATGCATTTAACAAGGTCATTTTGGAAATCTGTCAAATAGAACTAACACATTTAGAAGTTTAGATTAACCCTTTTGTAACCATATTTCTACCTTCGTGTTAATTAATTTTGAAAATAATGAAGAAGTTAGTAAAATAACTTTGTCATTATTAAACTGGTACTCGGAACATAAATCAACATGAAATTTTGATAGGTTTTAATTTAGGTGACTTTAAAACTGGAAGTTTGTGTCACAGAAACAGGAGCGGTCTCAAATGGGTTGGCATCAAAAGGGTTAATGACGTTTAATAAATATGTAAAGACAAAGATAGTAAATATCTAAATACTGAACAACTTAAATAAATTCTGAAAAAAATGTCAACAGTTCAATTACTACTAGTATTCTGTGCTCAGACTATTTGTACCATAGATGTTTGTTGAAAATAGGACAGACATGGTATCATCATCATGATTTAGTGTCCATGTTCCATGCTGGTATTGGTTGGATAGCTTGACAGGATCTGATAGGTCCTAGGATTGCATTGTACTCCAGTGACTACTTTGGCATGGTTTCTAGGGCTGGATGCCCTTTCTAACACCAACCACTTTACAGTATGTACTGAATGCTCTTTTCATGGCAGCAGCACTATTGAAGTCATCATGCAGTCTGCAAGACTACAAACCTGAAGGAAGTGGGTGTGGGGGGAAAACAGCAGGTTTTTATAGAAGAGCTACAAGACTACTCACTTTAAAATATTTTAAACCATGAAATGGCAAATGCAACAATTAAAAAAACAAAAATATTCACAGGAAATAGAGTGGATAATTTCTGCTACCTAGGAGACCAAATTAGTAGCAGTGGAAGATGTACAGAAAGTGTAATAGATAGAATAAGAGTGGGATGGAGAAAATTCAGAGAGCTTTTACCTCTGTTGGCAACCAAAGGTTTCTCTCTCCAGGTGAAAAGATTGTATGATGCATATATATGAACAGCAATTCAACAGAGTAGTGAAATGTGGGCCCTGAATGAAGAGGACATGCAGAGGAATGAGACTAGTATGCTCTGCTGAATGTGTAATGTAAGTGTACATGTTCAACTGAGTGCTGGTGCATTGAAAGAGAAGTTAAGCACAGGAGGAATTAGATGCAGCGTGCAAGATAAAAGACTGCACTGGTTTGGTCATGTTATGTGGATGGATGCTGACAGTTCCATAAAGAAATGCTGATCTCTCTAAGTGGATGGAACTCATGGAAGAGGGGAGACCCAGGAAGACACAGGATGAAATAATGAAGGAGGACACTGAACCATTCAGATGAGATGACAAAGGACCAGGATAACTGGTGCCTTGTTTACTCAAGGAGACCTGTCTTCCATAGCAGAAGTGTTAAGGCCGCATCTATTGGTGAAAAGGATTGGCCTGCAAAAGACCAATGCTGGTGCCATGTAAAAAGCACTCATGCTGGTGCTATGCTAAAAGCACACAGCACACACTGTCAAGCGATTGGTGTTAGGAAGGACATCCAACTATAGAAGCCAAGCTATATCAGACTGGAACCTGGTGCAGCTCTCTGGCTCGCCAGCTCTCTGGCTCGCCAGCTCACTGGTTTACCAGCTTTGGTCAAAACATCCAACCCATGCCAGCATAGAAAATGGAGGTTAAAGGATGATGATGATATCATAAAGTACTTCAGAAAAATATCTTACAACAGACAGTGGTGTTATCATAAACAAGATACTATGAAAAAAAATCTAGTATTTACAAGTAACTAATGCAGGCTAAAAACTGTCCAGTTGCTGTTTACAAAGGGAAGAAAATTTAGATTGTGTTGGGCCTTCGTTGGTCAATGTTTATCACAAATCTGTATGCATCTTACTCTCCCTCAGAGACCTACCTGCATATAATTTGTTCCTGTTAAACCTCCTAATATCCCCTTTCCTCTACCTGTGCCCACTCATTGGATTTTCTCCACCTTCTCCATCTTCCACTCTCCTTTTTGCAATCTCACAAACTTAACTTTCTTTAATCCCCAGTCCACTTCACTATATATACCTCCCTGTAGCTTGCAAGGTATAACCACCACCACCACCACCACCACCACCACCACCACCACTATCTCCTCT
>NC_068986.1:76351248-76368755 GCF_001194135.2 Octopus bimaculoides | reverse complement strand
CTACTCCCCACCTTGGTCGAGAGGTTCTTGTCTTACATGTTACTTGGCAACCTCACCAAGGCTGGTGCCATGTAAAAAGCACCCAGTGTACTCTGTAAAGTGGTTGGCAATAGCAAGGGCATCCAGCTGTAGAAACCATGCCAAAGAAGGCAGCAGAACTTGGTGCAATCTTCTGAACTGCTAGTTCCTGTTGAACTATCCAACCCATGCCAGCATGAAAAACAGATGTTAAATGATGATGATGATGATGAGTATATCATCTGCAGATCTAGGAAAGCTTCTTTTGAAGAAGACCAGCAATTGCTTACGCATGCAAATCTCCCCTCTTCATGCCACTGTTGTTTATCCAAGGGAAATATTGCTGACTTGGGCGGATACAGCTTGGCACTATCTCCAGCTCCCTCAATACTGCATGGAACAGACTCTTTAGCTACAGTGTGTGTATTATTGTATGTTCTACTGTATAGTATATGCACCTCTTCAGCTGCAGTGTATGTACTATTGAGAAACAAATAAATACAACAGACATTGATTACTGGCAACACAATTGTGAAATTGTAAAAGCATGAAACTGAAGTTTTTTTGATTTTTCTTTTCATAAAGATAACCAGTTCAACCTCCTGTATCAAGATAGAAATAGTCAGAGGTTTTAAAGAAGCTGTGTAGACTGAATAAAAGATATAAATAAGGCTTGATGTTGATACTTACCTTATCAACAGTAGAATGAACATAGGTAGGGTTGAACGGAGCACTCAATAATGGTACAAACCCACACAACATTGTATCTTCACTTAGAATAACAGGTTCACAATCTAGAGGTAAAGAGATGATAGAAATTAAATTAGTGAATAGCTTTGTCAGGTTAAAAAGGACATCTGTACAAAAAATAAAACTAGATAAACTCTAATCTTAAAATACTGGCTTCAAATTTTAGCACAAGCCCAGCAATTTCGGGGGAGAAGTTAAGTTGATTATATCAACCCCAGTACTCAACTAGTACTTATTTTATTGTCCCTGAAAGGGATGAATGGCAAAGTTGACCCCCAGTGGAATTTGAACTCTGAACGTGCTGACAGACAAAATGCCGCCAAGCATTTTATCTCCTGTGCTAATGTGCTGCCTGAAATTCTAATCTTAAAATATTGCAAATACAGTAAAAATGGCAACAGCATCCCAACTACTGTTCTTTTAACTTCAGTTTTTCTCATAATGGAATAGATAGAATGGTTGTACAATGCAGAATATCATCATTAATATCAAGTCATCATACACACACACATACTCAGTAATATAACCCATGCCAAACAAAATGCCAGATATTCAAGATCACAGTTTGTTTCAATATATGTAGTCCTTTCCTATCTGATCATGATAAATAATACAACATGCAAATACAGCTGCAACATCAGTTTCCTCTCCAGGTATAGACTGTCAGTCATTATTCACCCTCTGCACTAAGGCACCACCCAAATCCACCTTGCTCAACATCGAAACATACCAAACCAACAAACCTGATCGAATAGCTTTAGATTGGACTCAATATAACCAAATAATGTAGGAGAGTGTGAAACATGGTTTAAATAAAACTAGAGTATCATGTATTTTGGATAACTTCATAATGTTAGATTATGTCCCACCATATTAGAAATCTACTCAAACAATTCTAAATGGGACTATTATTAAAGTAACATAAACCCATTATCTGCACTTAATATAAAACATGAACAGCAGTAAAATGCATAATACACAAATAAGGGTTTCAGATTTTAGCATAAGGCCAGCAATTTTAAGAGGGGTGTTAGTCAATTATGAGTGGGTGCTATAAACATCCTGGCTTTTAGGGTGGTGTGAAAGGCCTAGTTGGAGGTCCAACCTTCCAAGTTCTTTTACAGGGCTTAGAAAAACTGAAGGACCACTGCAATAAGTGTGTGAATCTGAGAGAGGAACATGTTGAATAAAATCATAATTAACTGATCCTCCTGTATTTTCTTTTAACCAAAGCCAAGAACTTTTTAGCACCCCCATTGTACACCGACCCCAGTGCCCAACTGGTACTTATTCTATCAACCCGAAAAGGATTAAAGGCAAAGTTGACTTTGATGATATCTGAACTCAGGAAAATACTGGGAAAGCTATTTATGAAGAAGACTAGCAGTTGCTCATGCATGCAAATCCCCCCTCTTCATGCCACTGTTGTTTATCCAAGGGAAATATTGCTGACTTGGGCTGATACAGCTTGGCACTATCTCCAGCTCCCTCAATACTGCAAGGAACAGACTCTTTAGCTACAATGTATGTAAGTATTTTGTCTGGTGTGCTAATGATTATGCCAGCTCACTGTCTTTTAATACAACAACTGCCCCCACTTATACATCATATTAGCATCATCATAACAATGCACATCATGATGGTATCATACATACACAGGTTGTAATAAAATATAAAACATCCAAGATTGATATGGAAGAATATATTCAATGGTTAGTTTCATATAATAGTTTAAATTAATATTTACTTTCACGCTTGTCCTTATAAAGTCGCACATGAGAGATATCTACTTGTTTGAGAACATTGCATAGCTTAGCCAGCGCCTCCCACACATCAACGTTAGCACTGAAATAAAAAAAAAGGAAATGATTAAAATAGGAAAAAAAACCCTCTTACAATATACTTTTTTTTTACTTAGATGAGGCATGAGACACTAGAAGCCTGGAAATAGAAATTGGAGCTTTTTTCACATCTGTGTTAGGAAAAGTTAGACTGATGTACACAATAAGGTTTCATGGAATGAAATTTATTCCATGTTTGAAATATTTGTATTACCTGTAGCTGATACAGATTATCACTAGTTTCTTCAGAACCTACTATAGACTACAGTCTAATGTATTGTCAGTTTCTAAACTGAAGTAAGGTAGTGGTAACATTTAGATTAGTTAAGTAGTACCCTTCAAGACAGAGATTTACCTGGTTAGGGTTACAGTCCAGATATTCCTTGCTTCAGTCTGATCAGAGAAGAATGCACTCTGATATACAGAGATTAGTGTTCAGAGGTGAAGTGTAGCAACCAGATAGTCATACATACAATTTGTCTCTATATGACAGAAGGCTATGACGGTAGCTAAGAGGAGATGGTGCAAGTCTGACTCCAAGCTGCATAAATTGAATTAGTTGAAATTCTCAGAGAGCGGCTTCAATTAATGTCAATGATAATGAGCCAGTACCAGTAATGGTCTAAAATATCATGACACTGATCAAGTTAAGGCGTAAATGTATGATTTTTAAATTCTTTTGTAAATTTAATCCTTTAGCATTCAGATTACTCTATCAAATGTTATTTTGAATTACTCATGCATTATCTCGTAGCTTTGAGATTTCAATGATGTGATTGTTTACTTTAAGAATGACATCGTAGGGTAAGTGTAAGAGGTCAGATCTGGTTACTTTTGAACATAAAACAGGAAGAATATTTGGGCCGGATATGGCCAGTTTAAATGCTGAAATGTTAAAGAGGATATCCAGCATTCATAGACTTTATTAGCTCGACCAGACTAAAAGACAACCAGGTAACATTAATGTATTTAAATTCAAGTGTTGTGAAGAAAGGGACAAACTGTTTGGTACAGTGTAAGGGAAGAAAGACATGACTGGAGAAAAGACATATGATGGAGAAGCAAGTACACAAAGTGGATCTGAAATGTGCTACATGTTAACAAAAGTTGAAATGGCTTTTTGCAGTAAAAGTAAGATGAGACAAAAAACAACACAGTTTAATGATGAGAAATTGGTCAGAAAGGATTAATGTGAGATTATTTATTAGTAGGGTAGTTGCTTATATCATGCTTTTATGCATGTACATATGCACCATTATAAATATGATTAGTAGTCTAGTTCTATGAGTATTTGGGCTTTGTAAAGCGTTATCAACTGTTTAGAGTGAAAATATCTGCTGAACCCTTGAAAATAAAGGTAGACTTTGATAACTAGTGTGGGATATGTAAAGAATGTAAGACTCCCATAAGAAGTTCTTAGATATTGTCAAACATCCAACATATGTATAGAGTATTGATATCAGTTGATATATATGTATAGAGTATTGATATCAGTTGTTCATGGCTAGAGGAGGTGTGATATTAAGGCTTTCTTTTCTTAAAAGTTTTAGTGTTTGTGTTTTGGCACTGCTAAACAAGACCAAGTGATGAGGTCACCATTGAAAGATATTTGTAGGGTTGTTGTGAAAGAATGTGAATATTTAGTGGGGGATGAGTGAAATTGTATACACACAATACTAGTGTGAAGATAATAGAGATGACAAAGTAAGTTATTAATAACAAAAGTGTTAGAAATCTCAACTTATGCAATGTTACACTCTAACAAGCTTGGCTACTATTAAGAGCAACAACCTTGCTTTCACTCACCAAAGGTTTTAGAATAGGTTTCCAACAGATTAGTCTTCATGGAATCTATGATTGAGGTTATTGAGTAAAGAGATATTAAGATGATGTTGGTAGATCATTTGTAGTTGCTGCAATCACCTTAATGTTGGTTAGAGGAAAGTTACTGGCAGAACGGTTGTATTGTGTGAATCTCGGACTGGCAAACACAAATCAACAACAAAGCAACAAGAGGGTTGCTACACAGTTACTTGACCAATTAGAAATAATAGGCAGATCTTCCTTAAATTACACCTTATTTTCTTGAACATGAGAAATATACATTCTTTTATTATTATTATTGTTGTATTTTGATCTGAAGATTAGCTATATTTTTGAATAGAATTGATTTTTAATAGTTTTAATCGATTTAAATATTCTTTCTATTTCAAAATTGGTTATGAAACACGTGTAGTCGTTTTATTATCATTATCTTATGATATTTACTTTGTATTATATTATACTTATTTATTGTGCTTTTACTTATTAGTTTTTCTATATGTGACAGTGGATTTTCATTGATGAGTTCATGAACCTTGGTTCCTTTCCCTAAAACTATATATATAAAAATATATATATACACACACACACGCATATATATACATGCATATATTTTTATATACATATATATACATGTATATATATATATATGTATATACATGTGTATATATGTATATACATGTATATATATATATGTATATACATGTATATATATATATATATATATATATATATATATATATATATATATATATATATATATATATATGGGAGAATGTACGAAAAAAACAACAACAGACGAGGACAGGTGGTGTAAACAACAAAAGGATGTATTAGTTTGACGCTTGGGAATACGGAAAGTCTTTAACGTTTCGAGCCTACGCTCTTCAACAGAAAGAATACGGAGGAGTGTGTGTGTGTGTGTTTGTACCCCTGCCATCGCTTGACAACCGACATTACTGTGTTTGCATCCCATAACTTAGCCGCTTGGCAAAACACTGCGATAGAATAAGTACTAGGTTTAGAAAGAATCAATTCTGGGGTCAATTTCTTCAACTAAAGACAGTGCTCCAGCATGTTAACAGTCACATGACCGAAACAAGTAAAGCAATAAAAACTATGCCATTTTATAGCCTGAGCAATGCCGGGTATCTCTGCTAGTTTATATACATATTGTAGTATATATCCACATATATACTAGTATATATAGTAAATATATATATATATATATACATATATATATTATAGTATATATGCATATTAAAGCCTTGTGAGTGGATTTCGTACATGTGTGTGTGTGTGTACTCCCACCATTGATTGACAACCAATGTTGCTGTGTTTATGTTCCCATAACTTAGCAGTTTGGCAAAAGACTCTAATAGAATAAGTACTAGGCTTACAAAGAATAAATCCTGTGTTCGATTTGTTCGACCAATGGCAGTGCGCCAGCATGGCCACAGTCACATGACAGAAAGAAATAAAACAATAAAAAAACCATGCCATTTTAATCCCGATCAAGGCCGGGTATCTCTGCTAGTATAATATATATATTTTAAAATGCTATGTAGACAATTATATAATATATGCTGTGTTAAGATGCTATATATAATAATATATATTGTGTGTTAAAGTGCTATGCACACAATATGTTAATGTGGTATGTACACAAAAATATATACTTGTTCTGATTTTATTACAAAGCTGATGTTTATTTTATCATAGCTTTAGTAAAAATTAGAAATCAAAAGTAAAATACAAACACAAAAGCATCTATAACAGAGAGCTGAATTATTCAAGATAAAACTCACCCGAGATCAAAGTTTTTTACACAGTGTTGAGGCATCCACAACTGTAAGTGACAAATCATCCAGTCTGTCCAAACTTTTACTGCTGGAACATAGTGACTTAGCGTGTAACTCAAAATCTCTCGAGCAGAATTTTCACACTGCAAATGATTATGCAATAGTTCAGCACATCGGTCAACTAAAATAGCAAACATATCAAGGCCTAATTGTACTGCATATTCTTGAAGTAACAAACGGCAGTCCTCATCATCTTTATGGTCACCTAGAACAACAAAGTGAAAATTAAACAAAATTAATAAAAAAGAAAAAATTGTTTTCATACCGTATTTAAGAAGGTAATTAATAGTTTATTTTTTAATGTATGATAAATGGTTTCATATTCTATTTAAGTTCATTTTCTTACTTCTAAAACTTTTCTCCATATGAGTGCCAGGAAGGTGACGCTGGGCACAGGTGCCATCAGTGAAATCGTGATGGCACCTGTGCCGGTGACACATGTAAAGACATTCGAGCGAGATCGTTGCCAGTGCCGCTGGACTGGCTCCTGTGCAGGTGGCACGTAAAATACACCATTTTGAGCGTGGCTGTTGCCAGTACTGCCTGACTGGCCTTCGTGCCGGTGGCATGTAAAAGCACCCACTACATTCTCGGAGTGGTTGGCATTAGGAAGGGCATCCAGCTGTAGAAACTCTGCCATATCAGATTGGAGCCTGGTGTAGCCATCTGGTTCACCAGTCCTCAGTCAAATCATCCAACCCATGCTAGCATGGAAAGCAGACGTTAAACGATGATGATGATGATGATGATGAACAGCTTAATATAATTGATGAGGTTGCTCTGAATGTCCTCTGCTCATGATTTTTTTGCAGAAGTTTACATTCAATAGCTGCTATAACTAGTGGGTGCACATGAATAAAATGACACTTCAAACTAATAATTCATGACTTAATTTAGTATAATGTTGGAACCTAAAATATAAAAAAAACTGGTCAAAGAAATGAACTATTGTAGAAGACACAGTGTTATGTAAAACTGTCAAAACCCATGTGAACATGGACAATATGAACATGATATATAGCATCATCATCAGACAATACTACAGTGGAGCCAAATTTCTGTGGCTGGATACACTTCCTGGTGCCAATCGTTTGTTTCCAAGCAAGGTAATAATCTCCTAGTCTATTAAGCAACAAACAACACAAACAGGGTTATGTGAAGAACTGGAACAAACAGCACTTTTTAAATGAGCCTATTTGTAACAATGCTCACCCAACATGTCAAGAAACCTGGAACACTGTCTGTATGAACATTGAGTCTATTGTTTACAGTCAGCAAATGCATATGAAGATGAGGTAGGGAATATGAACTCATTCACACAAATATACATAATACATATGAGAGGCTTCTTCAGTTTCCATCACAATGAAATGGTCAAACTGTGTCTACAGTGTAGAATGCCAGTCAACAGCATCTAGAGAGTGGTACCAAATTTCTAACCATGTAGTTCCAAAGTGAACTTATTAACACACAGCCATGCCTGCACATAAGTGTGTGTCTGTGTGTAATTCAATTATTAAAAAAACGCTTTCTCTCAAATAATATAAAACTAGAGACAGAGAGACCGACAGTGAAACATAGTTAAAAGTAAAGTTTGAATAATGAAGGGAAATAACGGAAAAAATTATATATAGAATTAATACATTCTGTGTATAAGCCCCAATGCAAAGCGATTAGGAGGTTTTGAAGACTTCTACTTAATCTTTTATACAACATACCTTCCTCATATATATAAACATAGCCAATATGGCAAAGTAGATGTAATTAGCATTGTGTATTTTTTTAAAGGTTTAGTCAAGAGGAAAGAGCTCCAGCCATGACATTACACTGGCAGGCTTTATGAGATCAATACGGTTGATGTCCATCTTGATAAACTGCAAGCTGATGACTGCAAGAAAAACATGAGCAGAGGTCATTGTAGCAGCAGAGTGAGAAGATAGCATATTTGTTGGCTAGAGATTGAAGTATATTGGTGAGCAATTCATTGCTAATTAGGTTTTATTTTTCTTTAATTAAAAAAAGCGAACCAAATTGTTTCTCTCAAACCGTTCATATCCTTCAACTTGCCTGTGTAATTATCCTTAAATTAGATTAATTAACAAACAATACATTTACATTGCTATGTGAACTGATGGAAATAGAATGTTGTTAATTGCTTTACATTACCAAGCTACACAATATGAGCAGCTTATATTTCATCTCATCATAAAATATCTTCCAAGTACATCTAAATGGATAAAATTTATGATAGCAAGGTAAATCATACGTAAAAAAATGTGAACTAATTAACTGCAGAGTAAATCAATGCTCCACAAGTCTGATGATATGCATTTAAGCACAGTTCCTTATCATACTTTCAGTATTTAGCTAAGCAGTTGGAAAAGAAAGCTCAAAAAACACTTGTTCCGATTAAGTCATATGCAAATATCAAAATACAGATTACATAATTCATGTATGCAAGCGAAGCAGAATTAAAAATAAATGAAACAAACCTAAAATAGAAACAGTTGAAGTACAATCACTGTGTTGAGTTAAATGTAAACAAAAACACAAGGTGTCAGGGGCATGCTGCTGCAAGGAGTTCATATAAGTTGCTATATATATGTCATCATTGTTTAACATCTGCCTTCCATGCTGGCATGGGTTGGATGGTTTGACAGGAACTGACCAGGCATAAGCCTACACCAGACCTCTGTTTCTCTTTTGGCATGGTTTTTACAGCTGGATGTCCTTCCTAATGCCAACCACCTGGCAGAGTGGTGACACACACACATATAGATAGATAAATAGACAGCTGGATAGATAGTTGTCCTGGGTATGACTTTAAGTTACATCTGATAGTGGGGTCCTGATTCAGAAGTTTCAGGTTTTTGAGAGAAGTGTGGAATGACCTCTTAGTCACTATTGCTCCTAGGTCTACTCTTGATCCATAGTACTGGCGCCTGTCAGAGTCACAGCTATGGGTTAATTAGCATGTTACAGAAGAAACTCCAAGTACAAACCCTCACTGCCTTGGGGAAGGAAAAGGCTGTCAACCTCGACAGCAAATTGCAAAGAGTGGAGTCTGACACCCTTCCAGTAACTTCAGGGTATGTTCAGCTCTCCAGGACAACAAGACAATTCATCTAGGAGAAAGCCACTCCAATGCAAAACCTATTGTTTGTTGGCCACTACAACCACCTTAGCCCACTGAGCCACTGGGGTTAGATATCCAAGTCTAAAGAGTGGGATCAGATTGTGCAGACTGACTCTCAATTTAAAACTACTAAGTGCAGGCAGAAAGAAAAGCTCTGCAGCATCAAGGATCAATTTACATAGCCACTTGAGGGCATGCTGCTCTTCTTCATAACTTTAGACATGAAGAAACTGCCATCATCATTATATATATATATAGTAGGCACAGGCAGGGCTGTGTGGTAAGAAGCTTGCTTCCCAATCACATAGTTCTGGGTTCAGTCCTGCTGCATGACACCTTGGGCAAGTGTCTTCTATTATAACTTCAGGCTAGCCAAAGCTTTGTGAATGAAATTCATACACAGATACTGAAAGAAGCCTATTGTGTGTACATATATCCGTGTGTGTGTGTGTGTGTGTGTGTGTGTGTGTGTGTGTGTGTGTTTGTCTGTCCTCCATCACTGCTTAACGACCAGTGTTGGTGTATTTATATCCCTGCAACTTAGCAGTTTGGCAAAGATATCAATAAAAATAGTACCAGGCTTAAAAAAAAATTCTTTAAAGCAGTGCCCTAGCATGGTTACAGTCTAATGACTGAAACAAGTAGAAGAATAAAAGAATATAAAAGACTCCCATGCATAACAGTCTTCTCTCTCCATGCCACCAATGTCGTCCAAGGAAAAGGTAAAGGCCGATACAACTTGGAACCATTGACGTTGCAACTCACTTCTACAGCTGAATAAACTGAAGCAATGTGAAATAAAGTGTCTTGCTCAAGAACACCACACACAGCTCAATGGGAATTGAACTCACAACCTCACAATTGTAAGCCAGACACTCTAACCACTGAACCATGCACCTTCATATAACAAACGCTCAACAGTAGTTATATGCTGTTATGACCTTGGACAAATCATCATCATCATCGTTTAACGTCTGCTTTCCATGCTAGCATGGGTTGGATGATTTGACTGAGGACTGGTGAACCAGATGGCTGCACCAGGCTCCAATCTGATCTGGAGAGTTTCTACAGCTGGATGCCCTTCCTAATGCCAACCACTCCGAGAGTGTGGTGGGTGCTTTTACATGCCACCGGCATGAGGGCCAGTCAGGCGGTACTGGCAATGGCCACGCTCAAATGGTGTTTTTTACGTGCCACCCGCACAGGAGCCAGTCCAGCGGCACTAGCAACAACTCGCTTGAATGTTTTTTCATGTGCCAGTAAGGCAATGCTGGTAATGATCACGCTCAAATGGTGCTTTTTACGTGCCACTGGCACGGAAGCCAAACAACTGCTCTGGCTATGATCACGCTTGGATGGTGCTGTTAGCACTCCACTGG
The DNA here is from genome assembly GCF_001194135.2 of Octopus bimaculoides. Taxonomy (NCBI): domain Eukaryota; kingdom Metazoa; phylum Mollusca; class Cephalopoda; order Octopoda; family Octopodidae; genus Octopus; species Octopus bimaculoides. The sequence goes on along the minus strand of NC_068986.1, from coordinate 76,357,948 downwards.
CACAGGTGCCAGTCATCGAATTTGGTTTGATTTCGATTTCACTTGTCTCAACAGGTCTTTACAAGCAGAGTTTAGTTTCCAATGAAGGAAAGGTACGCATAAGTGGGCTGGTTACACCCCTGGCAAAGGCCACGGGTTATGGTCTCACTTGGCTTGCTGGGTCTTCTCACGCACAGCATATTTCCAAAGGTTTTGGTTACTAGTCATTGCCTCGATGAGGCCTAAAGTATTAATAAAATATATTAATAAAAGAAAAAATATTAAAATTAAAATATAAAAAAATATATATATTCATTGCCTTTGAGTGTTGTATTCTCAATAGTAAACATATTGATGGCCATTAGCTGAAGAATACGGACATTGGTAATAGTAGGGTGTGCTTGCTGCAATAATGTATGGAACTCGCGTAACATTTGAGAACACATCTCTTGGAAAGTTTCCATTCTGCAAAAATAGAATCATGAAAATACAATAAGTTGTGAAATTTGTTTTAAATTGTGAGGTTATATCACAAAGGGATAATGTTTGTTCAACAGATGTATATTGGAATAATGCTTGTGATTAAAAAAAAAAAAAAACGAGAAAATGATGAACTTAATCTTTATCTGAGATCATTGAGATTGAAAGTGTGCTTGAATAGGTAATATATAACTATAAATAAACATTTGGTCAACAAGTCATTTGGAAATAAATGCCAAACTTTTCAAATTAAGCCTTGTTCTTGCAGAGTAACATCACACATCCAGTGGATCATGCTCACCTCATTTCTTTCCAACTTCGCACATCCTCTGAATTCGTTGTCCACATTTCACTACCATGCAGTATCACAGGTTGTACACATGCACTGTACAATATGCCCTTTACTGGGAGAGGGGAAACTCTTACTCAGTAGAGGTAATAGCTCCCTGAATTTTTTCCACCCTTTTCTAATTCTGGCCACTACTCTTTTAGTACACCCTCTAGAGCCCTCTGAGCATTGCAAAGAAATTTACTTTACTTGCTCTAAGGGTTCACTACTTCAGCATGTTTACCACAGAAAAATTCTATTCACTGTCAGCCTACCTTACCTTTGATTCCACTACACCTCTTGTGCACTCACAGATCACATAAGATACATGGAATTTCTACCTACTTCTTTTCTGCATATCATAATCATTTCCCCAATCGTACCAGTGTCCCGTCCTCTTTCCTATTTACTAAAACTTTAGTCATTCCAAAGATTACTCTGAGGTATCTGGATTCTGGGTTTTGTTTCAACATCTGGAATATTTTCTCTAAATTTCTCACAGTCTCTGCTATAAGAACTAGGTCATCAGCTTTCATGGACATCTGGTTTTAAACTCCACTTGAAGACAATAAAAAACAGAAAGGGACTAAGAACTGAGCCCTGGTGCATACCTCCTTGCACTCCAGATTCTTCACTGAAATCATTTCCAACCCTCACTTTCTTTGCTGACTGCATCTCTGTATATGGCTTGCACAGCTCTCATCAGCAAATTGGCATGTAAAAGCACCCATTACACTCTTGGAGTGATTGGCATTAGGAAGGGCATCTGGCGGTAGAAAACCATGTCAAATCAGATTGGAGTCTGGTGCAGCCTTCCAGTATGCCAGCCCAGTCAAACCATCCAACCCATGCCAGCATGGACAACGGACATTAAATGATGATGATGATATATATATATATATATATATATATATATATAGAAAGAGAGAGAGAGAGAGAGAGAGAGAGAGAGAGAGAAAGAGAGAAAGAGAGAGAGAAAGAGAGAGAGAAATGAGGAATATAAAATAGAGAAAAAGTTGTCATAAAATTTTCATTCTGAGACATCAACAAATGTTACTAAATTTAAATAATTTCATCGATTAGCCTTTGTCTCAGTTCTACTTACTGTGTCGATAGAAAAAGTTTGATTCATATGCGATACCTTAAGCACATAGCAAGACAGAATCTATGTATATATATAATCTAAACAAAAAATTTGAAATCAAAGATTTGTGGATTTCCAACTGGCAATGACTAGTTCTACTCCTTCACCAACCAGAATAAGAATATTCTAATACTAAAGACAAGTCAAGATGGCGAATGTAAGATTAATCTTTAATGAGCTGAGCAGAAACCATCTACAATATTTAATTCTGCTAAACCCAGTGAGGGATAAGCATTTTAAACAATAAGTAACATTTAAATACTTTTTAAAATTCAATTAAAATTGTGTGTTAGTAAATCAGTTCATTTAAATTGCTGGTTAATTATGTTTAAGAAAGTTAATGAGTTAAGAAAATTCAAGGCTAAATAGCACTTATGCAATATCTTGTCTCTAAAATGAAAATGTAGATATTTCACTTACCCTATTTTAGTAAAGAGTTTACCATGTACATTTAAAAAACTTTGAACAAATCTTCGATTTAGCTGTAAAGAATAAACAGTAAATTGAGTAATTTGTTTACATACATTTAACTGCAGTGAATTAGTATCAAACTGAATGAATTTTGTAGATACTGCTTTATAGTACATGTTTTACAAATTAATAAAATAACCAAGGTAATGTATTTGGCAAGGATCCTTAATGTATAGTATGACTAGCAATGAAAAAAGCTAATGAAGAATGATTCTTGACTGCTACTCGAGTTGGTGGAGGCGCAATGGCCAAGTGGTTAGGGCAGCGGACACGCGGTCATAGGATCGCGGTTTCGATTCCCAGACTGGGCGTTGTGAGTGTTTATTGAGCGAAAACACCTAAAGCTCCAGGAGGCTCCGGCAGGGGATGGTGGCGAACCCTGCTGTACTCTTCCACCACAACTTTCTCTCACTCTTACTTCCTGTTTCTGTTGTGCCTGTAATTTAAAGGGTCAGCCTTGTCAGACTGTGTCACGCTGAATATCCCCAAGAACTACTTTAAGGGTACACGTGCCTGTGGAGTGCTCAGCCACTTGCACGTTAATTTCACGAGCAGGCTGTTCCGTTGATCGGATCAACTGGAACCCTCGACGTCGTAAGCGACGGAGTGCCAACACGCTACTTGAGTTATATTGACAGAACCCTAACTACTCAATGAAGAATATAAATAAATGTACAAGCTGGTTGGGGCACTCCATTGGTTACAACAAGAACTCCAGTTAATTTGATCAACTAAACAGCCTGCTCATGGAATTAATTTGCAAGTGGCTGAGCACTCTACAGACACATGTACCATTAATGTAGTTCTTGGGGAGATTCAGTGTGACACACCAAATGTGACACAGCTAGCCCTTTGAATTACAGGTACAGTTCATATTTGCCAACTCAGTGGATTAGAGCAAGATGAAACAAAGTATACTGCTTGAGGACACAATGCACCACTGGGAATCGAACTCACAGCTCTACAATGGTGAGCCAAATACACTAACCACTAAGCTTTTCTTCATTACTGCCTTATTTTCAGATAGTGGGAGGCGCAATGGCCCAGTGGTTAGGACAGCGGACTCACGGTCATAGGATCGCGGTTTCGATTTCCAGACCGGGCATTGTGTGTGTTTATTGAGTGAAAACACCTAAAGCTCCACGAAGCTCCAGCAGGGGATGGTGGCGAACCCTGCTGTACTCTTTCACCACAACTTTCTCTCACTCTTACTTCCTGTTTCTGTTGTGCCTGTAATTCAAAGGGTCAGCCTTGTCACGCTGAAAATCCCCGAGAACTACGTTAAGGGTACACGTGTCTGTGGAGTGCTCAGCCAGTTGCACGTTAATCGGATCAACTGGAACCCATGACGTCATAAGCGACGGAGTGCCAACAACAACAACATTTTCAGATAACAAAAAAAAAATTGGCAAATACAAAACCTGTTTTATTACAACTTCTTTAGAAACATTGATATTTTATAAATAACATATGAAAAAAAAAAAAAAAAATCAAAAAAAGCATGATATAAGAATTAATGCTTATTGTAGTTTTTAAAATGTTGGCTGCAAAGACTAAGACTAGCTATTTTCTCAAATAAAAGCAAAAGAGGCTTTTAAACGAAAAAGGCTTCTTAAATGAGTAAGTGAGGAAAACTTTCTGAATGGCATGCCTAACAAAAAGTTATCTTGAATCATTTTAGGTGCGCAGCCTGCCTGATGATGAGCCATATCACATGCAGCTCACTTCTTAAAAAAGTTGACCATACTTGCTCTAAGCAGTTGTTTCAATTGCTAGAAATGGCAGCCAAATTTTTCTAAATCTCATCCTACCATAAATAAAAGATATATCAGATGTGGTAGTTCTTCGTATGGCAATAATAACAATAATAATAATCCTTTTTACTTTAGGCACAAGGCCTGAAATTTTGGGGGAGGGGACTAGTCGATTACATCAACCCCAGTGTTTCACTGATACTTAATTCATCAACTCCAAAAGGATGAAAGGCAAAGTCGAGCTTGGCAGAATTTGAACTCAGAATGTAGCAATGGGTGAAATACCACTAAGCATTTTGTCCAGCATGTTAACAATTCTGCCACCTTAATGACAACAATAATAATAATCTTTTCTACTAAAGGCACAAAGTCTGAAATTTTGGGAGAGGGGATTAGTCAATTACATCAACCCCAGTGTTTCACTGGTACTTAATTTATCGACCCTGAAAGGATGAAAGGCAAAGTCAACCTCAGTGGAATTTGAACTCAGAACATAAGGACAGACAAAATGCTGCTAAGCACTTTGCCCAGCATGCTAATGATTCTGCCAGCTCGCCACTTTCAATAATAATAATAATAATAATAATAATAATAAATTTTCTGTATTACTAACTTTATCCAGTGGCAATTTGGATAGATCCTCCTCGTATGAGTCTTCCAGTTTATCTTCATGACTAGTACCATCGGGAGCAACCCAAATTTCTCGTCTCTGACCCTGCTGCCGCTGTTGACTTTTCAACTTTTCAATTTTCTCTCTCTCAGCCATTCGTTTCTTCTCAGAAGCTTCAGCCTGAAATATCAGTCTGCAATTTACAAAGATGACAACAACAGAGAAAAAAGGACATTGAAATACTTTTAGCCTGTATCTCAAATTTGCAAGAATGAAACTATTCATCTAGATCACATGATAATATATCTAAACAACACAATGTTTTTGGTAGGCTTCAATTTCAAGTCCAACATTTTAACCCTTTAGCATTCAAACTGGCCACAGCACACCAATACTACAATATAATTGTGAAAATAAACAATCCCATTATTGAGATCTTAAAGCTACAAGAGAATGCATTTATTAATTCAAAACAATGTGAATAAAGAAGCATTACATTTGACAGGGTAATCAGAATGCTAAAGGGTTAAACATACACATACCACACTTCTCAAATTAAAGTTAAACATACAATCCTAGATCTAAAGTTTTTAATGGTTATATATATTTTCTCTTTACATTATTTACATTACGCCAGTGCTGCTTGACAGGCTCCTGTGCCGGTGGCACATAAAAAGCACCATTCAGGCGTGACAGATGCCAGTGCCAGCTGACTGGCACCTGTGCCAGTGGAATGTAAAAAGCACCATTAGAAAGTGGTTGATGCCAGTGCCGCCTGATTGGCTCCTGTACTGGTGGCATGCAAAAAGCACCCACAACACTCTTGGGGTGGCTGGCGTTAAGAAGGGCATCCAGTTGTAGAAACCTTACCAGATCAGATTGGAGCCTGGTGCAGCCTCCTGGCTTGCCAGTCCTCAGTCAAACTGTCCAACCCATGCCAGCATGGAAAGCAGATGTTAAATGATGATGATGATGATGATTATTATTATTTACTTAATAAATAAAGATCAAACAAATGGAAAAAGTCATCCCACACTTATTGGATTAACATCTTAATTAGCTTTAATTAGATACTTTGACACCTTTGTCAGTAAGTAAATACTTTAGTGAAAACATCAGAAGTTATATAAACTTGACAAGTAAAACTAATGTTATATTCAACTAATGTTGAAAATGGGTCTCAATGACAATTTATCATTCAGTTACTTTCTTGTCTATATAGGGCTCCTTGTCCAAAATAATATAAGCTTTTATCTTTTATTTGTTTCAGTCACTGGATTACGACCATGCTGGGGCATTATCTTGAAGGGTTTTAGTTGAACAAATTGACCCAAGCACTTATGCTTTTTTTTTTTTTGTAAAGCCTGGTACTTATTCCATCACTGTCTTTTGCTCAACAGCTAAGTTACAGGGACATAAACAAACCAACACCAGTTGTTAAGCAGTGGAGGGAGATGACAAGCACAGACGCACACAGATAGAAAAACACACACAATGAGCTTCTACAAAGTTTTTGTCTTCTGAATTCACTCAGAAGACATTGGTCAACCCAGGGCAACAGTAGAAGGTGCTACGCAGTGGAACTGAACTCAAAAACCATGACTGCAAAGCAAGCTTCTAAATCACGTGGCCACGTCTACATAAACTCTTTTACTTGTTTCAGTCATTTGACTGTGGCCATGCTGGAGCACTGCCTTTAGTTGAGTAAATCGACCCCAGGACTTATTCTTTGTAAGCCTATTTCTTTACTGCCCACAAGGGGCCACACACAGAGGGGACAAACAAGGACAGACAAACGGATTAAGTCGATTATATCGACCCCAGTGCGTAACTGGTACTTAATTTATCGACCCCGAAAGGATGAAAGGCAAAGTTGACCTCGGCGGAATTTGAACTCAGAACGTAACAGCAGAAGAAATACCGCTAAGCATTTC
>NC_068986.1:76341529-76350971 GCF_001194135.2 Octopus bimaculoides | reverse complement strand
AACTCTCCCGTGCTGTCATAAAGGGATTACTGGCAGCAAGGCTACGCATATAGTAATAAACAGAATCTAACTTCCGTTTCTGGAAAAAAAATAATAAATGATAAGCATTTTATAGTTAAATTTAAAAAAAAAATATTATTTGGAAATTGAATTCTCAACCATTTTTTCTCTTTGGACCCCTTTGATTACTATTTTATTCTGGTGGACCCCCATAGCGATTCAATGCTTAAAAACTAGCTTTCTAGAAACGTCTTTCAAAACTCCTATTTTGTTTTTCGCACATTAACTTGTGTAGGTTGAACTATGTAAAATGTTAGAGAAAGAAACCTAGCTGTTTCTTGAAATACATACAACTAAAGCAAAATCTTTTAAAGGGCTCTATTGTGGATCTCCAATTTACTATTTTGTTACGTGGAGCACCAAAAGTCTTATATGGAGCCTCATGGTTCACATGAACCCCAGTTGAGAACCACTGATCTAAGATAACACTCAAAGTAATTGCAAATCCACAAACCATGCTGGGGTCACATAGAAAGAGAAAGCACTGGTGATGGTGCCATGTTAAAAAGAACCCAGTACACTCTGTAGAGTGGTTGTCATTAGGAAGGACATCCAGCCATAGAAACCAAGCTAAAGAAGACTATAGAACCCTGGTGTGGCCCCTGGCCTTGCAAGTTCCTGTCAAGCCATCTAACCTATGCCAGCATAGAAAATAGATGTTAAATGCTGATGATGACGATGGTGGTAAGATGACTTCCACCACTGGTCAGTCATTTCTTAACGTACAAAGTTACAAAATCTCACAGATTTTCACAGAACTGCAAATATAAGTATCTATGTCGTCTGCTTAGTGTCAGTGACTGATGAGAGATATATTCTCCATGAGTAGCTTGTTCCCCAGTTCGAACGTGCATCAAGCATATTCGGACTGATAAAAACATTGCAATATCTGTTCTTTATATTTAGCATGACTTCATCAAAAGACTTAAATTAACAGTTTTCTTTTTTCCTAGTATGTTTTCCTCTTTCCTTCCACTCACTGTCTCACATTTATGGACATTCATATTGATGTGTGTACAGATACTGAAACATGTTCTTACGCCTTATGACAATACATTGTCCTTTTTCACCCAACCTTTTCTCCCTACTTTGTTGTTTTAATGTCTGTGTGAGTATTCTTTTATTCTTTTACTTGTTTCAGTCATTAGACTGCAGCCATGCTGGAGCACCACCTTGAAGAATTTTAGTCAAGCAAATCACCCCCAGGACTTATTCTATCAGATGCTTTTTGCTGAACTGATAAGTTACAGGGGTGTAAACACACCAACACCAGTTGTCAAGCAGTGGTGGGAGACACACACACACACATACATACACACACTCACTCACACGTTATATATATGAGCTACTTTTAGTTTATGTTAACCAGATCTACTTACAAGGTTTTGGTCGGCTTGAGGCTATAGGAAAAAATACTTGCTCAAGGTGCCACACAGTAGGACTGAACCTAAAACCATGTGGTTGGGAGGAGAACTCCGTACCACACAGCCATGCCAGTGTCTATATGTACATATAGGGTAAAAAGGGTAAAGACCCCTTTTAGTCAGAAATGATCATGGGGTTGTTTTATGGAAGACCAGCAATTGCCCATGCATACCAGCCTCCCCCCCTCTCCACCCCACTGATGTTATCCAAGGGAAATGCGAAAGACCGATACAGCTTGGCATCAGTGACATCGCAACTCATTTTTACAGCTGACTGAACTGGAGCAACATGAAATAAAGTTTCTTGTTCAAGAACACAACACACAACCCAGTCCAAGAATTGAACACACTACCTCATGATTGTGAGCCCGACGCTCTAACCACTGAGCCATGTGCCTTCACAACATGTACATATATAGCTAAGATAATATTGCATGCTTGTTTGTGTGTGTGTATGTGTGTGTGTGGTTGCATGTATTTGTTTGACCTTGACCTTGAAAATTACTCTGATCTGCTATTCACTCATACAGGATAAATAGATAATCAGCCTTCAACATCTGGTATAAAGACACCTCCTGCTCTCACAAATACTCTCTCACTTAGTCGAGGAGACTACTTTTTCTTTCTTTACTTCATCTTGCAAGTTACTTGGCAAACTCACTAGCGCTAGTGTCATGAAAATAAAAGAAAAAAAGAAAAAAGTACCCATTAAACACTGTAAAGTGGCTGGTGTTAGGAAGAGAATCTAGCTACAGAAACCATACCACAGAGCTGTGCAGCTCCTTGGATCTTGTCAAACCATCCGACTCCATCCGACATTAAATGATGATGATGAGAAGGATAAGGATAAATGCAGCTACCAAGAACTATACTATTTAAAATACCACAGATATAATGACAAGGACCTACACAGGGTAGTGCAGAGTTGTTGGCACTCCGTCGCTTACGACATCGAGGGTTCCAGTTGATCCGATCAACGGAACAGCCTGCTCGTGAAATTAACGTGCAAGTGGCTGAGCACTCCACAGACACGTGTACCCTTAACGTAGTTCTCAGGGATATTCAGCGTGACACAGTGTGACAAGGCTGACTCTTTGAATTACAGGCACAACAGAAACAGGAAGTAAGAGTGAGAGAAAGTTGTGGTGAAAGAGTACAGCAGGGTTCACCACCATCCCCTGCCAGAGCCTCATGGAACTTTAGGTGTTTTCGCTCAATAAACACTCACAACGCCCGGTCTGGGAATCAAATCCGCGATCCTATGATCGCGAGTCCGCTGCCCTAACCACTGGGCCATTGCGCCTCCACGCAAACAGAGTAACAATGTTGGAAAAAACTGTCACCATTATTATGTACACTGAAGTTTACCAATGTTAAAACCTTTTCTGTGTAACAATTAAATTCCCTTTATATTTAATTCATATAAATATATATAGATATTCTGTAAGAACACCTGCTGTCCTTGCCTTTTTTTTAATATATTATAACTATAATAATAGAAGCAGCAACAGCAGCTATATTAGCTTAGTATCAGATGTTGAACATGCCCTTGACGTTACCTTTTAAATAGTTTCATTTTTTTCAATCAATCATTTTGCTTTTGTTTGTTTGTTTTTTTTACCTTATTTCATTTTTGTAAATTTTTATTCGACACCATCAATGACAACAGCTGCTACTGAGTGCACATGCAGACACACACAAACACACACATATATATATAGAAAATAAAGTTATTTTATTCCACATGGGTAGACATATCATCATCATCATCATCATCATCGTTTAACGTCTGCTTTCCATGCTAGAATGGGTTGGACGATTTGACTGAGGACTGGTGAAACCAGATGGTTACACCAGGCTCCAATCTGATTTGGCAGATTTTCTACAGCTGGATGCCCTTCCTAACACCAACCACTCAGAGAGTGTAGTGGGTGCTTTTACGTGTCACCCGCACGAAGGCCAGTCAGGCGGTACTGGCAACGGCCACGCTCAAAATGGTGTATTTTATGTGCCACCCGCACAAGAGCCAGTCCAGGGGCACTGGCAATGATCTCGTTTGAAAATTCTACGACGGCCAGTCACGCAGTACTGGCAACGGCCACGCTCAAAATGGGGTATTTTATGTGCCACCTGCACAAGAGCCAGTCCAGGGGTACTAGCAACGATCTCACTCGAAAATCCTACAAAGGCCAGTCAGGCGGTACTGGCAATGGCCGTGCTCAAAATGGTGTATTTTATGTGCCACCCGCACAAGAGCCAATCCAGGGGCACTGGCATACATATATATACACAGCTATGTGGTAAGTAGCTTGCTTACCAACCACATGGTTCTGGGTTCATTCCCACTGCGTGGCACCTTGGGTAAGTGTCTTCTACTAAAGCCTCGGGCCGACCAAAGCCTTGTGAGTGAATTTGGTAGACAGAAACTGAAAGAAGCCTGTCATATATATGTGTATATATATATATATGCATACGTGTGTATGTGTTTGTGTGTCTGTGTTTGTCCCCCCAACATCGCTTGTCAACTGATGGTGGTGTGTTTACATCCCCGTAACTTAGCGGTTCGGCAAGAGACCGATAAAATAAGTACTAGGCTTACAAAGAATAAGTCCTGGGGTCGATTTGATCGACTAAAGGCGGTGCTCCAGCATGGCCGCAGTCAAATGACTGAAACAAGTAAAAGAGTAAAAGAGAGTAAGATATATATACATACACATATATACACACATATATATGCATGTCTATATGCTCACATCACTCTTCAATCCATTGCAACCTTTCAGCATCTCCCTTGTCTGTAGCTGTTTTTTTTAATCACTATATAATTTCCAACTGTCTTCCCACTACACTTCACTTTAATGCTGAACACGAAGGAGCCTTTATGCGATTGCTCGACTCATCCAGCTAGAAATAGCAGCCAAATCCCTCTCAAATCACAACCTATCATCACAAGAATAGACAGGATATATTAGATAATGTACTTCTAAACATCTTAAAGAAGGATGGCCATGGTTGGAGTACATTTTGACAATAGGTCTGTTCAATCAGAGCTGACTTGTAGCAAAAAAACGTGTTTCATTCATTTCCCAGTACTGCCATAAACTTTTAAAAACTTTCTCTCTCTCCGACCAGGATGAAATACTTTACTCAAATAATTTGCTTGTCTCGTCTCAGCTGAATTAGTCTCATATACAAGAGATATTTTAGTTTTTGCCTTTTGCATGTGTTCTCTAAAATTCTTTATTTAGGCTTTAGAACTTAAGTAAAGATGCTGGGTTCAAATCCAGTTGATAGCTACATAATTAAATATTTATATTGACATCAGAATGGCATGAAATTACAAAATCTTTGGTTTTCCTTTATTAACTGTTGGAGTCAAGTGAAATCGTTATCATGGCCAATGCTAGTACCACCTGACTGGCACCCGTGCTGACAATATGTAAAAAGCACCATTTGAGCATGGTCCCTGCCAGTGCTACTGGACTGGCTCCTGTGCCAGTGACATGTGAAAAGGACCACTCATGTGTGGCCAGTGCCGCCTGACAGGCTCTCATGCCGGTGGCACATAAAAAGCACCATTCCAGTGTGGTCGATGCCGGTGCCGCCTGACTGGCCCCTGTGCCACGTGACATGCAAAAAGCACCCACTACACTCTCGGAGTGGTTGGTATTAGGAAGGGCATCCAGTTGTAGAAACCTTGCCAGATCAGATTGGGGCCTGGTGCAGCCTTCTGGCTTACCAGTCCTCAGTCAAACCGTCCAACCCATGCCAGCATGGAAAGCGGACGTTAAACAATGATGATGATGATGATGATGATTGTATTTAAATGCAGGATATCAAGCAATTTCAGTTGGCTCTCATAACATTTATTAAGCTATACATTTTTCTTATACATATGATTTAACAAGCACCTCTATTTGCTCATAACTAATCTGAAAGAGAAGAATAATACGATTTTCAAAAGAAACCCTTTTCACTCATCATCATTTAACATACATTTTCCATGCTGACATGGGTTGGATGGGAGCTGACCAGCTGATGGGCTGCTCAGGCTCAATGTCTGTTTTGGCATGGTTTCTACAGCTGGATACCCTTCCTAATGTCAACCACTTTACATAGTGTATTGGGTGCTTTTATGCAGCACGGGCACGAATACATTTTTAGGTGGCACCAGCACTTACAAACCCGCAAGATTAGGGATTCTCAGCTGGAGATGTATCCACTCAAAATTTCATTACCCCTAATTGTGCAAAACATTTTAATATACTAATCTAAATCTATCTTTTGTTGAGGAATGTCATATTTGAAACTATTCTTGTTGAGATATGTCAAATTTATTGAAGCAGTGGGACTTGCAGAAAATACCAATTCTATGTTTTGGTAGATATTTAATATTATTACTGGAATATTATTGACTTTGCCTATTGTGAAGTGACAACAAAACATGCTGGCAATATCTCATCAGTGAAGATGAAAATGAGACTGTGAAGGTCTAGAAACTTTGATGAGAGAAATAGGAATTGTGTTATTTCAAACAGCAAGAAACACATTAAAAAAATTGAGAGAAAAAAGAAATATTGAAAAATATAAAACTAGACTAGCACCCACTACACTCTCGGAGTGGTTGGCGTTAGGAAGGGCATCCAGCTGTAGAAACTCTGCCAAATCAGATTGGAGCCTGGTGTTGCCATCTGGTTTCACCAGTCCTCAGTCAAATCGTCCAACCCATGCTAGCATGGAAAGCGGACGTTAAACGATGATGATGATGATGATGATGGAATAACCACAAAATTTCATTTTGCAGTGAAAGGATTAACTTACACTTGCTAAACTCATTATTATGTTAGTCCTAACTGAATATCTTTGTATTAGTTTATCAACAACTTAAAAATAAAAAATGCAAAAGGAATGTTACATTGAAATACTTACTGTATAGAGAGCTAAGATTGCAAGTTGATTGTAAGGTCGACCATTTTTAGGGGCAAGTTGTTGAGCCCTCATGTACCAACTGGAAATGGAAAAAATGTTCAAGTCAGTATGATTAAAATTCTAGTTTAACCTAACAAAAATTCCATTTTACAAAAATAAAAATGGTGATTTAAATCAATCTCTGATCTGGTTCAAGCTAAATTATACATATCTATTGTTCTGCATAGGATAGATATTAGCTAGCTGTTCAGTTAATCAGAGATTAGTTATAACACTAATTAGTATTAGTACTTTATATAAAATCATTAACTTTGTTGCAGTCTTGTTAGAATAAATGATATAAAGTTATAAATTACTGTGCTCATGTTTTCATGCTGTTTAATTGAACAAGTTTTTCCTTGTTTTAAATAAATTTCTGATCATTAAATCTTACTTTAAACTTCAACATGATTTTAGAGGATCAGTTTAGAAAGGAGATAAAAGAGAGTCAAGGTACTGGAGCAATAACCACATAATCAGCAGTTCAAAACTTACTCCAACCATCATAGTCAGCTTTGTCATCTACTGATAATCATTCTCACAATTAAATCACCATAGACAAGTTAGCTGCAGAAATGGTAACTGTTTTTTTATAACATTTCCTCCAAATTAAAAATATTCAAATTTAAAAGATTCACCCATCCATACTAGTAAGCAAAAAAGAACATTGTCAGTATCATGATGGTATAAACAGGATTATTTCTTCAAATATGAAACACTGTGCACAGTTGAAATGATACTGAATGTAAATGAGAAAATATCGACAAACCAATGATGAATTCAAAATCAATTACAGAATTCAACAATCACCTTCGTGCTCTACCATAGTTTGTAGAATCATTGGCCAATTCTCGATATCGAGCTATGTCACCAAGACATATCATAATTCTTTGGGCAGTGAGTAAAGCAAGTTTGACTGTTCTGTTGCAGGTTTCAGGAGGGGAGCCATTGGTGTCAAGAAATGGTGTCAAGGAGAAGTTGTAAGTTGTCTGCAAATGTTCTAAAAGACCTTCATAGAAGGAAGTTCCCTAGAAGACAAAACAAAAATATAAAAAAAATATAAGATCACACAATTTAAAACAAAACTCATCAGTGTTTAATTATTAGTTTCTTCCCTCATCACTCTAACAAATCAAGTATTTTAAACTGTTAACAATAACAAGATAAGCATATGGCCTCCATGAAGGGAGTTTTAATTTTTGTTGTTAGCAGAATTTCATTGAATCTATAAATCAATTATTTATTGTTTTTAGTGAAGCGAAAATAATATACATTAGTTATTGCTATTGTATATAATGCACAGAAATTTGTATTTAAAACAATTGTTTTGCTACCTCAATAATCAACTGAAGCAAACTACACTATACAAGTCTAAATTTTCAAACATCTTCAAGTACCGTCTTTGAAAGAATAAAAAGAAAATGAGAATGATTCTACATAATCACTCAGCCTACTCGGTATAGCAAACAGAAATGCAATGGCCACAACTAGACTGCTGAAGTTTGGGGCAAATGAAACATCAGACATATTGTAGGAGCAGGAGTGGCTGTGTGGTAAGTAACTTGCTAACTAACTACATGGTCCCGGGTTCAGTCCCACTGCGTGGCACCTTGAGCAAGTGTCTTCTACTATAGCCTCGAGTCGACAAAAGCCTTGTGAGTGGATTTGGTAGATGGAAACTGAACGAAGCCCGTCGTATATATGTGTGTGTGTGTGTGTGTATGTTTGTCCTCCTTCATCATCGCATGACAACCGATGTTGGTGAACTTATGTCTCCATAACTTAGCGGTTCAGCAAAAGAGGCCATTAGAATAAGTACTAGGCTTACAAAGAATAAGTCCTGGGGTCGATTTGTTCGACTAAAGGCAGTGCTCCAGCATGGCCGCAGTCAAATGACTGAAACAAAACAAAGAATATGTCTTGAATCACTAAGCTTTCAGTCAGCAAGTTCCACACCATAGACTTGTTTATGTATACACAGCTGATCAGAGCTACTCAACAAGATCTGCTAGAATTATTCAATAAAGCTAGCAAGAGTTATTCAACAACACTGGCTAGATTATTCAGTAAGTCTACCTAGATCTATTCAACAAGTTTAGCTAGATCTAATCAGCAAGTATTAATGACTTGTAGGGATAAGGTATTTCATTATGCAACTATGATATACTATAAAGTATATTAAACGTTTTTATAACACAATGCCATGTTCAACTGCTTTAGCAGTGTGCTTTACATCACTTGTTGGGCTTATCTCTACAGATATTCTCTAGAAATTATAGTACAGTAACAAAAATCAGTGCTGGCTATAATTTCTGTAGAATATCTGTAGAGATAACTTCAACAACTAATCAGCAAGGCTGGCTAGATCTATTTAACAATTTGGCGAGAGCTATCCAACAATTTGGCTACAGCTATTCAGCAATTTGGCTAAAGCTGTTCAACAAATTTGCCTAAAGCTGTTCAACAAATTTGACTTGAGCCGTTCAATAAGGCTAGCTATAGCCATTCAACATGGCTGGCTACATATAGCTAGTTAACAAGACTTGCAAGAGGTATTCAACAAGACTGGTATTCAACATGTTTGGTTAGAGCTATTCAACAAGGCTGGCTACAGCCATTTAACAAGACTAGATATGGCTATTCAACAAGGTTGGCAAGAGCTATTTAAAAAAGAGCAAAAGAAAAATCGCAAGATTTACTTCAGGTATATTGTAAGCTAATGTTGTCATGCAGATAATTCTCAATATGCTAGCTTAATCATTATTAATCAAACTAACCTAAAATGTTTTAAAAGCATTAATAAGTGGCTGTGTGGTAAGTAGCATGCTTACGATCCACATGGTTCCGGGTTCAGTCCCACAGCGTGGCACCTTGGGCAAGTGTCTTCTACTATAGCCTTGGGCCGACCAAAGCCTTGTGAGTGGATTTGGTAGACAGAAACTGAAAGAAGCCCGTTGTATATATATATATATATATATATATATATATAT
>NC_068986.1:76337057-76341512 GCF_001194135.2 Octopus bimaculoides | reverse complement strand
TGTGTGTGTGTGTGTGTGTGTGTGTGTGTGTGTGTGTGTCTGTGTGTGTGTCTGTGTTTGTCCCCCCACCATCGCTTGACGACCGATGCTGGTGTGTTTGCGTCCCCGTAACTTAGCGGTTCGGCAAAAGGAGACCGATAGAATAAGTACTAGGCTTACAAAGAATAAGTCCTGGGGGTCAATTAGCTAGACTAAAAAGGTGGTGCTCCAGCACGGCCACAGTCAAATGACTGAAACAAGTAAATGAGTATTAGAAATTTCATTGCAATAATGTAAAGTGATTGATTAAATGTACAGCAGTATATACCTCATCAAGGACAGTAAAGAGTTGCTCCTTAATGCTTTCTGTAGAAATGTTTCTGGTTGATGGCTCCTCTGATAACTGCTTACGGTAAATTTCTATCAGCTGATAGTATACTGACTTCCAGAGCAGCTGTTCAACATTTTGCTTAATCGATACTTCTAAATCCAACAGAATTATCTGCTCACACTTGGTTTGCAAATCCAATCTAAATTTAAAGGATTAAAATAAAATAAACATTATTTGCAGTGCAGGACATATTTAATGAGATTGATTGATTATTTGTAATCTAAAAGATTACAAATAATGACCACTAAAATCTTATCACAAATGAACCATGTGTATTCTGATCTTTATAACAGGCAACCATATCCCTCTCTATTCTCCTCTACAAAACAGAAAAGTGACCCCTCTCAAAGACCCTGGTAAAGTGGATCAATGGCTCCAATAGCAGAGCCCTGAGAACCACTGAGGACATCAGATGGTACTATCACATTTCCAATAAAGAACTGTGTACAAACTTTTTCACATCCCCATCACAAAATGGTTTCAAATTTTGGCACAGGGCCAGCACTATTTGAGGAGAAAGGTAAGTTGATTACATCAACCCCAGTACTTGACTGATCAAACGTTGGGCCTCATGGAAGCAGTGACAAGTGACTGAGACCTTTGGCGTTATACCATGTTTGAGAAAACCTGTCAAGCCAAGTGAGATCATAGTTGTAGCGAATGCTGGTGTTACATAACTGGCACCTGTGCCAGTGGCACATACAAAGCACCCTCTTGGAGTAGTTGGCGTTAGGAAGGGCAGCCAGCTGTAGAAACCATACCAAATCAGACTGGAACCTAGTGCAGCTCTCCAGCTTACCAGTTTTCAGTCAACCCATCCAACTCATGCCAGCATGTAAAATGGATGTTAAATGATGATGATGATGAAAGGGTGAACGGTAAAGTCAACCTTGGCAGAATTTTAACTTAGAACATAAGGACACATAAAATTCCACTAGGCATTTTGCCTGGAGTGTCAACAGTTCTGCCAGCTTGCCACATAATGTGATTGGAACAGGGTTTCAATCATTTTTACTTTACTTAACTACAAATCCCATGAATATAACACTTCTTCACTTTTCATTCCTTTTTAATACAGAGATGTTTGTTGTGCCTCATGAAAAAAAATAAAGCAACATTCTTTTCATTTTAATCAGAGTAGTTTTACATCTGTAGCTCTGAAATACACCTGAAAATGAGCATCTCTCATTACATTTTAATTCAATGTCATTCATTGGTGAGGTGCAGACACAGCTGTGTGATTAAGAAGCGTGCTTCTTGATCATGTGATCTCAGTTTCTGTTCCTCTGCACAGACCAAAGCTTTGAGTGGGCTTGGTAGACCAAAACTGAAAGAAGCCCATTGTGTGTGTGTGCGTGCATGCATGCGTATGTGTGCATGGGCCCTCAGAATTCCTGGGTTAGTGTCTGGCATGCTGGAAGACCACTAGGAGTGAGGCCCTGCATAGTTTTTGTTAAAGCATATCTCTAGGTTACTCTGATGCAAAACCTGATATGCAGGAAATGGTATTGAACATTTTTGGGATCTTTTGCTTGCGTTTGAATTCATGACACTCCCACATTCCTAAGCCTGTGACCCATGCTGGCACAGTAGATTTTGCCCTGGTTTGTCTCTGGATCATGTCAGTAGGGTGGAAAGGGTCTCTTAGGTGCTATGCAAGCCTCACTGGGCCTAAAATTATAGGCCGTGCAATTACCGGCAAGGCAACTATCTAATGCTTGGTCAAATAGGAGGGTTCCATAGCAAGCATGGAAATTACAGATGCAAACCCAGGTGAAGCCAACTGCTGGTGCAATCACTTCATGCACAAACATGCTTGGTATTTTATATGGGCAATGGTCAGTGATGGTCTTCCTCGGTCATGAGTGGACAGCCATCATCATGCATGTATGTATATGTATGTGTGTTTGTGTTTACCTTTGTCTTGACAACATGGTTGAAATATAAGCCGTGTTTCCATTCTTCTGTGAAAGACAAGTCTGGCCATGAGAAAATATTACCTCATTAGGAAACAAGTGAAGGTTGATGACAGGAAGAGCATCCAACCACAGAAAATCTAACTCAACAAATTCCACCTGACCCATGCAAGCATGGAAAAGCGAATGCTAAATAATGATAATGGAAATGATAGTAGCTAGTCTGATACAAACCAACACAACATACAAGTTTACATTTGTCTTTTTCGTTTTCATTACCTGAGTTGACTGAGTTTATTCATGGACTCTGGTTGGAGGCCCCTCGACACCATATTGCTCAATTGTCCCTCAAGTGGCAAGCTGTCATGAAATAACTGTTCAGCCATTGTTCGACAATGAGCTCGTGATCGTGGTGGATTACAAACTTCAAGGCCTTGTCCACTGTAAGTAGCAAAGAAAATAAGATTAATATTTTCAAATTGTCAAGTAAGAAACATCTATTTAAAACTTCCTTTGACTGAAAATAAGAAAATCATAGATGCAGCTTGATCAAAACATTGACAAAAATATTAAAATACCACTGTGCTACACAATATATCTATAGATTTTAGCCAACAAATTCTGTGTGTGTGTGTTTTACAGGTAAATACTTCAATTTCTATACAGTATTAAAACAAAACATTAAAGCACCAATGATTTAAATCCTTTAGCTTTTAACCTGCCCATATCTGGCCAAAATATTCTATCTGTTTTATGTTCAAATTAGCCAGATCTGGCCTCTTGCACCAACCCCCACAATGTCATTCTAAAAATAAACAATTAATTACATCAGTGAAATCTTGAAGCTACAAGACAATGCAGGATTAATTCAAAAGAATGTAAATAAAGAAGCATTACATTTGACAAAGTAAACTGAATGCTAAAGAGTTAAAATGCTTAAAAGAAAAAGTTCAGTTTAAAAAAAAATATTGGTTTCAGTGTATTTACAACCATATCATTAAGACAGTTTTCTACATTATGACACATAATAATAAATATAAAAACGTTCTGTAAGTAAGATATTTTAACATCAGGAAACCAGATGTACTTACAGAAAAAAAAAAACAGAATAAAGTTAAGATTTTGATACAATTAACAAAATAATATTTATAATTTTCATTTTATTAAATCACTCATATTCAGCATATTTAATAAGTTCCTTAATCTTTTGAATTGTAATAAATTCTCAATACCAAAATTTACCAAAAATATCATATTAATGTGAGGTTAGATAAATAAAAAGAAAAAAGAAAATATATAAAACTAAGGGGGAAAAAATGAAAAGATTAAAAAAAAAAAATTAAATATATTAAATCCACCAATAAAAACAAATTAGCAAATCAAACAAATCAAAATGATAACAATTTCCATATTTGTAAAAGTTAAAACTTTGAATGTGATGTATGTGAATGGTTAAAATAAAAAATGGTAACTATGATGGAGAATAGAAGAAATACCAAAGTTATGAACAATATCTTGAAGAATAAGACTGTGGGAAAGATTCAAGTGTTTAATTCTATTATATATATATATACACACACACACACACACACACATATATATATGTGTATATATATATATATATATATATATATATATATATATATATACAAATAATCATCATCGTCATTGTTTAACGTCTGCTTTCCATGCTGGCATCGGTTGGACGATTTCACTGAGGACTGGCAAGCCAAGAGGCTGCACCAGGCTTTAATCTCATCTGGCAAGGTTTCTACAGCTGGATGCCCTTCCTAATGCCAAACACTCCAGGAGTATAGTTGGTGCTTTTTATGTGCCACTGGTATGAGATCCAGTCAGACGGCACTAGCATTGACCATGCTCGAATGGTGCATAGTAGAAGACACTTGCCCAAGGTTCCACACAGAAGAACAGAACCCCGAACCATGCCTTAGGAAGCAAACTTCTTACCTCAACGCCAACTAGTTTATACAACTTTGGAAACTCCTAGTACTGACTATTTACTGATTTAGATAATCACCAATTTTTTTTTCACATTCCATAGTTTCAGACTTTAAGTAGTTGGTTGACACTGCATAATACTGTTTCAAATTTTGGCACAAGGGTAGCAATTTTAGGAGAAATGGGGAATAGTCGATTACATAACCCCCC
>NC_068986.1:76330868-76337034 GCF_001194135.2 Octopus bimaculoides | reverse complement strand
CACACACATGCACTTGACTGGTACTTTATTTTATCAATCCCAAAAGAGGTGAAAGGCAAGATGACCTCAGCAGTATTTGAACTCTGCATAATACTGATTTCAAATTTTGGCACAAGGCCAAAAATTTCAGGAGAGGGGATTAAGTCAATTATATCAATCCCAGTGTTCAACTGGTACTTATTTTATCAATACTGAAAGGATGAAAGACACAGCTGATTTTGAGTGATACAACAATTAAAATTTTTGCTAAACATAAATTTCTAACTACCTAACATAAGTACAAGAAAATACCTCAAATAAGAACCACCTTAGAGGTAATAAATCAGATTTTAATTCACTAGGACTTTCATTGACAGAACTACCAGAGGTAACAGTACACAGCAATAGAATCTTTTCTGTTATTATAATAGTATATGTTCTTCACAATCCCCACCACATATTGGCAATATGAATGACCAACCGAGTAAATTATTAGAAGAGTGTCTCAATATATTTTATTTTAGGTCCAACCATATCTTTTATTTGGTCTTCTAATGTGAATAGAACAGAGCCACAAAGTCTGTAAAAGTTTTAATTGGGTTATTGTGTAGGAATCAGGTTAAAGAAATCAAGGCTATTTTCAGGAATTTCAATACATTTAATTAGAGGACTTATCATGCTCAAACTCAGACTCATTGAGGGAATCTCTTGTTGGGGGCTAAGTCCCTAATTGCCACAGTATCTACTCTGCCACTGGGAAAACAAATGTGAGCATAGTGGTGATTTGATTCCAAAAGTACATTTTTGGCAAAAGGGTTATCCTTATTACAGATGTCTCTCCTTAACAGAACCTATCCTGGCAAGGAAAGCCTAATGAACAGATATTTATGGAGTTTGTGGATCACAGTGACTGTAACACATCAAAATGAACAGATTCCTTGCAGGGGTCAAGTTTTCTAAACAATACCAACAAAATGTTCACCATCTATTTCAAGTAATGTGGTAGGGGCAGCTAATTGAGTCATGTCAATCATACATGAAACACTTCAGTTCAGAAGACATAGAGGAAGTTCCTTGACCAGAATGGACATATCGAGTAAAATGATGAGAGTATTGTGGCATTATCCTTTGACAAATGTAGTATCCAGAAATATTTTTCATCATCTCATACAAGATCACCTCCTCCAATTCCCCCTCCCCACTCAAAATTCCTTGCAAGTCTTGGAAGTTACTTGGTGTTACTTGGAAGTTACTGGTGCTGGTGCCACATAAAAAGCATCTAGTTCACACTACTATGAAGTGGTTGGCATTTGGAAGGGCATCCAGCTGTAAAAACCATGCCAAAACAGACCTCACCTGTACTGGTACCATGTAAAAAGCACTCAGTTCACTCTACAGGATGGTTGGTATTAGAAAGGGCATCCAGCCATAAAAACCATGCCAAAAACAAACAGAGTAGCCTGGTGTAGTCCTCTACCTGGCTGGCTCCTGTCAAACAGTCCAACCCATGCCAGTGTGGAAAACAGATGTTAAATGATGATGATCACAAAGTAGTACACCAAGGATATTGAGATCAGTAGAGAGATTAGCAGAGTTTTGAGTGGTTACTCTGTGAAGCAGTACCACAAAAGTTACAGAATAGATATATCATATGGCAGTATTAAAGGGATTCATGATAATGTAAAATTTCAGAATAACAGAAATGGCATAAGTTTTAATTGCCAATGTAATATTTTCTCATTTTTTAATCTAACTTTTCTTTTCATTGAGCATATAAGTTACAGATTTCCAATCAGACACTAGGGAAAATTACTTGCCTAAGAGAAAGTGATGCCATTTTTTGACAGTTTTTCTACTGTGCAATGACTGTTCTAGGCAGAATTTAGTGACTGAAAAAACACTGCCAAAGGTCCACTATTTTGATTATGAGTAACCTTGATGGTAGCCTCAACTTTAACCTTGACAGGCCCCATAATGATAATTTTTGAGTCAGTGATTGCTATGATAGCTTCTCCTGGGAGCAGAAACCGGATTTTGATTAAGGGTCATATTCCTTCAGAGGAGTGGGGAACCCATCAACAATAATAAGTAATAAGACCTGTTGCTCATTTGTATATACAAATATGACTAAGTTAAATGTGGGAAACCAGGAAGCAATTTGTATGGTTAATTTGATAACCTAGAATGCAGAGTTAGTTGTGAATTTATATTTATCATTACTCAGTGCCACATATTAGATTTATGAACAACTTAAGTATTTAGCTGAATTTTTGTCATGTTCCTTTTTTTATATTTTACCACATACAACATCTGTCAATAGTTCATTGAAAGACAGGTAATACTGTTTGTAAGGCAGTTGAACAGAAACAATTGCTCAGTTGCCTCAAAAATGGGAAATACTTCATCAATGAGCTGTAACACAGTGGTACAGGTTACATCAGTCAACTGTTACAGTATTATCTCACATGATATTTTGTTCACAAAGTTGGGCAGTGGGTAAGCATCTAAATAAGTGAATTTATTAATAGTTTTGGAGCAGTCAAGCACTAAACATTTTGTTGTTATTGTTAATGATACATATTTGTGCTCACTGCAGTGACTCACTAGGCTCGATAGTATTTTCTTCAAGCATCTGAGACATTTCATACCGAGTAAACTTGGCATCAGATGATTTAAACTTAATTAACAAATTTAATATTAAGTGACAGAAAGTATTCTGGCTGGATCAACATTTAGTGAGGCCAAACGGAAAACCTCCAAAATTAGATGGAGGAAGAGGTACCAAATTCAACTGTAACAGATAAATGCTTACTCAAGAAATGGTGTACCAAGAATGTCTCAGCAGACAGAAGAAAGATATTTGGCTATACAGTAGTTTTTACTTTCGATATCAATTTGCAATATCTTTTGATTGATGCAGTCAATTTAACTGACATCATCAATATTATACCATACAGGAATCAGTCATTTGATTACATGTAACTGTAGTATTTTATAACTTAAACATTTAAAAGAGATTCCATGCAGTACATCATCAACATGAAAAATTTACAATGTTAAAGATTATAAAATAACAACTATGAAAGACACAATAACTTTTTATCATTTCAACATCCATTTTTCTCCATATTCAAGAACTAGATGTGAATTTATATTTGATATTATGACAATGTGACACACAGAAGATCTGTCCTATTCATTAACATGGCAAAGGATATATTGGTTTCAAATTTTGGTACAAGGCCAGCAATTTCAGAGGAGAGTTGATGTAATCAACTCTAGTTGTCAACTGGTACTTATTTCAATTGACCCCAAAAAGATGAAAGGCAAAGTCAACTGAAGCAGAATTTGAACTTAGAATGTAGAGACAGATGAAATGCGACGAAGCATTTTACCCAGCACACTAACACTGACTAAAAAAAAAAAAAAAAAAAAAAAACCCATCTTCACTAATTGTAAGGAAGACTTATGTCTTTAGCCAATAATTCCAAAGACACTCCAACAAAAGCTACACCAGATGCTCCACCTGAAAACTCAAGCACTAACTACTTCACAAGCTTCCACTCATATGTTATCGTCCTCTAATTACATTTGTTTTCTTAGATGTATTAAGCAAATCTGTTGTTCATATCATCATTATTAGTAACAAGTAACATGCACAACTACATAAGTAGATGGATTAAAATTTAACTTTTTCCACGTCTTTATTCTCAATGCTATTATCTTGTCAGTTTTAGACATGGATATTAAGAAGGAAGCTGCATAGATCTTTTTGAATTCAATAAGTTTCACGTTCCATATATGTGTTCTTCAAATTCAAAAATTAATCTCATAATTTCAACCCTTTCTGTACTTTTATAACAGATTCTTTACAATTTAAGATATTACAGGAAAATTTTCTAAAACTACAATCTGTACTATCAATTTAATTATCTTTGGAGTAACTTACATCTAAGTTTGTTGTTAGTGAAGTAAAATTAAATATTACTGACTCAAAGTTTTTAAATATGAAGAAAACATGCCAGTTTCCTCTACTTCACTACAATAACTTTAACATCATTCCCATCACACATCCAGTATGAACCACACACCTTTACCTTTAAAAGTCACTTTTGCCAATTGTTTACGCACCAACTTTACACTTAACCTTTGCATCATCAGTATAACCCCAATGCATTGTACAAAACTTACTCAGTATTAAATATCACCGAATATATCTCAGTTTTGTGAACAAAGAAGAGGAAGAAATAGCTACCAAAGAGATCAAAGATGTAAAATGATTAATTTCAATTTTTTTCTTCGTTTTATTACAATAGTTATACAAACCTTTTGAAGCAAAAACCAGCACAAGTAGTTAGTTTAGAATTGAAAAGTTAAAAAAAAAAAAAACTACACAACCAAAAACACAAAGTAAACCTAGTTGTATCAAACAGTGAAAGTTAGTGAACCAATTAAGGTAAAGGGGAAAAACAGTTTCAAGCCAATGCAGTCGAAATGGTCAACTAGGGAAATACTTACTACTCTCGAGGCATTGTCTCAAACTGATATTTCCGCAACTTTGGAGGACCTGCACTTGGATACCTGCTACTAGACCTAAATTGAAGTGCCAGTGGCAAAACCAAATGCAGATGCAACATGTTACAGGAATAATAAGGAATAGTTGGCACATACTGAGTTTGGTTTTTAAATAGATGATATCATAATTACATACAACATGAGAAACAATGAGCTACAACTAATAGAGCAGTAAATGCAATGATTTACATACAACACAGAAATAGCATCTCTAAAAACATAGTTCACTAATGATATCTAAGATGTCCATCAGACGGTTAAAAAACTGAAGGTGTATTTTAGAAAGATATATGAAGTAAAAAAAAAAAACACGCTAGTTGAATAGAAGCATGGTGAGTGAGTGTGTTTGTAATAAGAACTGAGTGAAATGAAAATATATTTTGGATTGATGGTTAGTAGGAAGGCTAAAATAATATAAGGTAATTAGGAAGTTGTAAAAAAAATGGCAATGATTTATGAGAATGGCTGAGACTAAAGGAAACTAATACACACTGGATTATCTAATGCATGCTAGTATTTACAAGATAAAAATAGAGAAGGAAAAATACTAGGTGATGCTGGTGAAATCAATTCTCAGACAATACATCTTGTGATGTTCATGTATGTTTGTGCTTATATAATTTTTATATCTTAATCACTTCTGACTTGATGTCATTTTATTTTTCTGGTATAATCTGTGTTGTAAGTTCTTTATTTTTTACAATAATATATATATATGTTAAAAAGTAATCTTAATACCAAAGGTGTGAAGAGAAATCTTCTTTCTTTAGCTTCATAAAAAAATATCAAAAAAAAAACCAAAACATTTTCAACAGCTGAAAAAAATATGATTTCATCACTGGAGAAATAAAACTGGCCAAAGGCAAAATAAACAAAGATGTATTGGAACATTTTAATCTAACTAGATTTATTAAATAAATAAGACAAATCTTACAGGCACTACTATGGTTACTTTGAATAAACATGTACAGACAAGCAAACAAAGATTCAGCGGTTAATATCTGAATATATCACAGTCCATGAAGAGGATTAAAATACTAGATTTGATTGTGAACCAATTAGCTCACAAGGTGGGGATGCATTGATGCAATATCTGAATTAAGATTGCCTCAGAGTTGTTTCACAAAATACCAGTTCGAAATCTTTGATAAATCACATAAATATGATTTTACACTTAGTCATTTAGAAATATGTTTCATATTAGTTTATTCAAGTAATATATATAGAGAGAGAAGGTGTCAAATGGCAAATGACACACACACACTATATATATATGGCCCTGCTCAGTATGTAGAAAAGGAGTAGGTAGTAACTCTATAAGATGTACCCGGTGCAAGCTATGGACACATAAGAGGTGCAGCAACATCAAAGGCAGGTTAACTAGCAAGTTAGTTTTTGTTTGTGGCAGATGTTCAGGTGCAATAAAGACTGCAAACAAACAGGAAACAACTTCTATCTCATTCCAGGGTGAAAAACTAGAGGTAGTCGATAGCTTCCGCTATCTGGGCGACCAAGTTAGTAGTGGGGGTGGGTGCGCTGAAAGTGTAGCTGCTAGAATAAGAATAGCCTGGGCAAAGTTTAGAGAGCTCTTACCCCTGCTGGCGACAAAGGG
>NC_068986.1:76329022-76330285 GCF_001194135.2 Octopus bimaculoides | reverse complement strand
CGAGCGTGGCCGTTTTCGTGCGGGTGACACGTAAAAGCACCCACTACACTCTCTGAGTGGTTGGCGTTAGGAAGGGCATCCAGCTGTAGAAACTCTGCCAAATCAGACTGGAGCCTGGTGTTGCCATCCGGTTTCACCAGTCCTCAGTCAAATCGTCCAACCCATGCTAGCATGGAAAGCGGACGTTAAACGATGATGATGATGATGATGATGATTGTTAAAGGTGTGAAATTGTAATGACTTTTTTTGGTCGATAGCTAACAAGGAAAAAGCACTTCCATGTTTTGTGTGTGAATTTTCTGTTTTTTCCTTTGTCAATCTTCTGTCTAATTTTCGAAACTCACACACACTCTTTTATTCTTTCATTTGTTTCAGTTATTTGATTGTAGCCATGCTGGAGGACCACCTTAAAGGGATTTTTAGTTGAAGAAATCAACCCAAGGACTTATTATTTAGAAGTCTAGTACTTATTCTATTGGTCTCTTGCTAAACTGCTACATTACAGGGATGTAAACACACCGACATAAGTTGTCAAGCGATGATTGGGGCACAAACACAGACACACACACATAAACACATTCATATAGACATATACGATGGGCTTCTTTCAGTTTCTGCTTACCAAATCCACTCACAAGCCTTTGGTCGGCCTGAGGCTACAGAAGACACTTGCCCAAGGTGCCACACTCAGACTGAACCCAAAGCCATCTGGTTAGGAAGCAAACTTCTTACCACATAGCCATATACTTAGGAAGGCAGAGGGCATGGCTGAGTGGTGAAGTTTGCTTTTCAATCACATGGTTTTAGGTTCAGTCCCACTGTATGGCATCTTCGGCAAATATCTACAACTATAATCTTTATCTGACCAATGTTTTTCACATGGATTTAGTAGGTAGAAACTGTATGAAACCTGTTATATATATATATATATATATATGCGTGCACGTGCACATGTGTCTGTGTTTATACATCTATGCATAATGTTTACATCCTGTGTACTTTGCATGAAAAGTTCCTGAGCTACAAAATAGTAAGGCTGTCACTGTTGTTTACAAATCAACAGCTGGCTTAGCTCTACACTTTTGAGAATGCAGAATAAAAGATTGCTTACTTGAAAAGTTGGGAAGGGTAAATGACAGAATAGGCATCTGGCTGTAAAATGATGCCTTAATAAGATATATTCATCAAATGTCTAACATGGAAAACAGACATGTATGTGTACATGTGTATGTATATATATATATATATATATATATATATATA
>NC_068986.1:76328727-76329012 GCF_001194135.2 Octopus bimaculoides | reverse complement strand
TGTATATATATATATATATATATATATATATGTATATATATATATGGGAGGGCTGAAAAGTTTCTGGCATATGGTAAAAGAAAATACAGGAAGATCAGTTAATTATGATTTTATTCAACATGTTCCCCTCTCAGATTCACACACTTATTGCAGTAGTCCTTCAGTTTTTCTAAGCCCTGTAAAAGAACTCAGAAGGTTGGGTTTCCAACCAGATCTTTCACACCTCCTTGTGTGTGTGTGTGTGTGTGTGTGTGTGTGTGTGTGTGTGTGTGTGTGTGTGTGTGT
>NC_068986.1:76309662-76328708 GCF_001194135.2 Octopus bimaculoides | reverse complement strand
CAACAAGCCATATTTAAGTGTGTAGTCTTAAAACATCCAAACTTATTACTGAAATTAGTTTAAATAAACTACAATTGACCAAGTAACTGTTTGTTAATGTAACTTAGTAGAACACTGAACCAAGCAGGATCTGAGTTTGTGCCAAGTTGATATTACACACACACACACACACACACACACACACACAGAGGATGACCAGCAACCAAGAGGGCAAACATTTCCATAAAAAACTACAGGACAATGGATCACATATTCACTCTAACACAGCTTATACAATGAGCAAAAGATTACAAGCTGCTTCTGTGTGTTGCTTTTGTGGCTATGAAAAGGCCTTTGATAGTGTTGAGATGAATGCAGTGCTGAAATCTCTGGAAATGCAAGGTGTTGAGGTGCAACACAGCTCTTCGTGAATAGAGGTGGGAAGCAACGAAATTGAGCAAGTAAAGGAGTAAATTTACTTGGCGTATACCCAGTGAATATACATCAAGACATGGATGTTAGAAGTCTTGAGAATGAAGGCAGCAGGATAGGTATTTACTTCAATAAAAGATGTGCTCAAAGCAAAGCTTAACAAAGCCCTATGTGCCAGTCTCTTCAACAGCACATTCCTACTTGCACTTTCATACACAAGCAAGATACAGGCGGAAGATACAGAGAGGAAGAACATAGACTGGCTGCAACAGAAAGGACCATAAGAGCTGTACTAGGAATGTCACTGTGAGAGCATACCCAAAATAAAGTAATTTGAGAACAGAGTGATCATGATCTGGACAGGACATGTCAAAAGGTTGCAGACAACAGGTGGATCCGTGCAGTTGCTGAGTGGTAATCAAGAGACTGGAAAAAGCCACTTAGAAAGCTTCCACAATGATAGGAATATGATTTAGTTAAACAATTTGGGCCAAGATGGAAAAGAATGGCACAGTCAAGAAACAACTGGAAGCACATTGTGAACTGTGGCGTATAACATCTAATAGTGTGATCAATACAAAGGGACAACGTAAAGTGAGGAGATGCGAAAGGTGAATATAGACTTATTTTTTGCCATATGATTACAGCCATTTAATAAGCTTTATCATATAGTATTTTTTGATTACAGTATATAAAATTATATGTACATGTTTACAACATGGTTAGCTCAGCATTATACAATTATATAGTCACAAATTGATGCAAATAAAGAAAGCTAATTCCTCAGATCACCGGATGCATCATAGGTTTCTATTGCACAGACACGCAATACTATACTACATAGTAATTGGTTACTACATAAACTGATAGCTGATTCTGAATGGGGATCTTACTGTGAATGTCATTTGATTCTCTGAAT
This sequence comes from Octopus bimaculoides, assembly GCF_001194135.2. Lineage (NCBI taxonomy): Eukaryota > Metazoa > Mollusca > Cephalopoda > Octopoda > Octopodidae > Octopus > Octopus bimaculoides. The sequence goes on along the minus strand of NC_068986.1, from coordinate 76,327,378 downwards.
CCAACATTTCTACTACCCATTCATGTGTGTTGGGGCAGGAGATGTATGATTAGAACAACTAAAGACAATAAAAAATACCCCAGAAATATTGAATACATATAAAACACAGGAACACAAAAGATGGTGTTCATAGTGTGAACATGCTGAGTTTTCTAGCAAGAAGTTATTTGAGATATTTTAAGTATATAACATTTCGTTTCACTGTAAATGAACCCATGAAATAACTGCCCAGCATTAAGAAAGCATCCTGTATCAACAGCCTTATGTACTTTTGGGCTGGAGCTAGTCCTGAGGATTGTATCCTACAGATGAAAATGTAATGAATGAGTGTGTACATACACACATACATTTACATATGTACTGAGTACTGCTTTTTATCATTTTTGCTTGCACTGTTTGGTATCAAGGCAACTGTGTGTGTGTGTGTGTGTATTAATACAGACATGGACTGTGGTTAAGTCTGTTTCACAATTACATAGTTTCAAGATCATTCTCCTTCAGTGGAACTCTGGGCAGGTTGTCTTCTGCTACAGCCTTGGTAGGCTGACTAGTGCCTTGTGAGGTGGAACTAACAGATAGAAACTGTAGAGAACCTGTTTTGTATGTGTACGTGTGTCTTCCCATTGTCTTGACATTGTTTGCATGTTGCATAAACAATGTTACTATATAGGCAGCACACTTACGTTTGTTTTGATAACTTGCCCAATGTTTGAAAGCAAGTGAAGATTGGATGCCTTTTCTCTCACTAACTACTTCACAACACAGACTGAGTATATATTATATGCTCCCAGTACTAGAGTAGCTAAGTTGACTGCACCAAGACAAAAGAATCCCCAAAACTTTGGTCTGTCTTTAGTTCTTTTCATCATTTTAACATCCATTTTTCCATGCTTGTATGGGTTAGACAGTTTACTGAGGCAGATTTTTTATGGCCAGATGCTCTTCCTGTCACAAACCCTCACTTGTTTCCAAGCAAGGTAAACATTTCTCCATGGCCAGACATGTTCTCAAGGAATATTGGAAATGAATGACACTGTTTGTATGACAGTGACAATCATTTTACAACTAACACACAATGTCAAGACAAGTAAACATACACGTACACACAATGGGCTTCTTTTAGTTTCCATCTACCAGACACACTCACAAGGCTTTGGTCAGCCCAGAGCTAGTGTACAAAGTCATAATTTTCATTGTAGTGGATTTATTTCTCTCAGTGTGACTCATACTGCCTTGCCCTCTCTATCACCCTCACCTACTCCCTTTTAAATAACCTGTTCCTGCTGGTTCCACAACTCCTGCCTATCACCTTTTTTCTTCTTGCAATCTTCACACTAACCACATATGTTTGATATTTCTCTCTCTGCATTAGACTGCATTTAGTCAAAAGTTTTTTTCTTTTTAATTTCCTTCTATGCAACCATCCTTTCTGTTTGTTTCTATCTCAAGTCAAATGACACCTTTCTCTTTAATACTTTGTGGGCACAGGCAAGGCTCTGTTGCAAGAGGTTTGCTTCCCAACCACATGGTTTCAGATTCAGTACTACTGTGTGACACCTAGGCAAAATGTCTTTCACTACAGCTCCAGACTAACCAAAGCCTTGTGGGTGGATTTTGTAGAAAGAAACCCATCTTGTGTGTCTTGGTGTTTGTATCAGTTCCTCTACTGCTTGACAACTGATAATGGTTTGTTAATGCCCCTATAACTTAGTGCTTCAGCAAAAGAGACTAATGGACTAAGTACCAGACTTTAAAGAAGTACTGGAGTATATTTGTTGGACTAATATCCATTCAAAGCAGTGCCCCAGTATGAGTGTAGACCAATGACTAAAACAAGATAAAATTGTTTGTCCAGGTCCCCCACCGCCCAGCTTTACATCTCCACCCTATGTGTTCTCAACCATAAGATTTGATCTTGTTTTGTTTCTTACCCTAACACTTTCCAGTGTTAGAATTGTAATGATTCCAGATAAAAACCTGGCTGACAATATGGATTTATCCAAGTTTATCTTTTGTTCTTTCCATTAATTGTCATACAGGTTTTTCACACACACATACACACATATATAGTTGCTATTATGCAAAAATATTGAGAGTCCAAAATGTTGCTTTTCAGAAAATGAAGAAATAGTTTCATACAGACATACACACATATAATAATGCTGAAATGTATTCAAACTTAAACTCCAAATTCTTATCCAGGGCAAAGCCCACAGTACCAAGAGGGGCCATAAGAGAAATCCAAATTAAGTTGATATGGCAGTAGTAATGCAGATAAGTGGTGGCGCAATGGCCCAGTGGCTGGGGCAGCGGTCTCGCGGTTTCGATTCCCAGACCGGGCGTTGTGAGTGTTTATTGAGCGAAAACACCTAAAGCTCCACGAGACTCCAGCAGGGGATGGTGGCGAACCCTGCTGTACTCTTTCACCACAACTTTCTCTCACTCTTACTTCCTGTTTCTGTTGTGCCTGTAATTCAAAGGGTCAGCCTTGTCACACTGTGTCACGCTGAATATCCCCGAGAACTACGTTAAGGACACACGTGTCTGTGGAGTGCTCAACCACTTGCACGTTAATTTCACGAGCAGGCTGTTCCGTTGATCAGATCAACTGGGACCCTCGACGTCGTAAGCGACGGAGTGCCAACAACAACAACGCAGATAAACATAGTTAGGCTTTATTTATATATATATATATATATTATACATATGGTCATGTGACCGACCAGGCTACCAGGTGTTGTCATACATCGCTGGTCACGATGCACTTTGCATTGTTTTAGCCTTCAAATGACGCCACCCTACTGGCTAGGTGAGCAGGCGAACATTCTCCCCTTCTCCCCTGATTGAAAGGGGGACTGGAGCAATGTGAAATAAAGTGTTTTGTCCAAGAACACAAGGTGTTGCCCAATCAGGGAACTGAACCCATAACTTAGCCGTCATGAGTGTAACAGCTTAACCACTAGGCCATGCACCTTCAAGTGTGTGTGTGTGTATATGTATATATATATATATATATATATATATATATATTAGTATTAGGAAGGGCATCCAGCAGTAGAAACCATGCCAAATCAGACTAGAACCTGGTGCAGTTCTCCAGTTCACTGGTTCCAGTCAAACTGTGTAACCCATGCCAGCATGGGAAGCGGACGTTAGATGATGATGAAGATACACATATATATATATATATGCATGGAGCACAAAAAATACATAATCAAGCCTATGTTCATCTGTATTACTTCCTCCATAAGAGTTTGATTTGGATTTCCCTTATGTTCATTCTTGATGCTATGGACCTTGCCCTGAATAAAGAATTTGGAGTTTAAGTACAAATTCATTTGAGCACAATCATGTGTTTTCTATATTGAACATATCTAGCTCTCACCTATTCTTTATACACACACACACACACACACATATATATATATGCAAATATGTTGGGCTTAGTACAGTCGCCAACAATCAAATTCACTCAAATGGAATGGGTTGATCCAGGACTATAGCAGAAGACACCTACTCAAAGTGCTGCATTGCAGGACTGAACTGGAAATCATGTAGTTTAAAAAGGGAACTTCTTAATCACACAATACTAATATTCTGCACTCATTTTCTTAGCATGGGTGGAATGTATGATCAAAAACTTAGACAAGAATGAATTTTTTTTATATAGTAGACAATTGTATGTAAATGTGAACCAATGAAAAGAGTAACTGTAACTGTAGCAAAACAGTCAATTGTCTGGTACTTCACAGCCAATGTGTTTTATGTTACTATGATAGCTATATTTCCATTTAGTTCAGTGAATTGAGTTAAATACTACAAGGCGAATGACTAGCTTTGAAAACGTGATTATAGTAAGTAATTCAATATATTTAACTGTTTCATCTCTGCAATTATAACACTAATCTCCATTCATACATATCAATATTTATTTTTCCAAACTGGATCATGTTAATCTTCAGAGATAGGAAATTTTTAAAAGTTATACATAACAACAATAAAAAAAAAATCACATGGATTTTAGAACCAATCTGACAAAATGTCTTTGAAATACCCTCCTTATATTTTTTAGAATTTAATCACTCTTTTTTGACAACTTTACACCAACAGTTGTTCTAAATAGAATTTTTATATATTTGGTCAATGCCATGGAACCAATGATGCTAGTAAGATTATGTTGTTCGTCTCATCATCACTTTGAGTTCCACATACTATAATGACATTTAATCTGATTTAATTATCTGTGTGCTATGTTCATCATAATCATTTAATGTCCCTTTTTCTATACTGGATGGAATGGGTTAGATGGTTCGACTGGAACAGATAAGCCAGAGGACTGCATCAAGTCTAATATCTCTTTTGGCATAATTTTTACAGCTGGATGCCCTTCCTAACACAAATCACTTGCAGAATGTAGTAGTTATTTGTAGCACCAGCATTAATGGCATCACCAAGTACTCACAAGACAAGCTCTCTCAACTCAGTGGAGTATAGTAGTGAAGGAAGTAAAAGTATGATAGAAGGCCTGGGACAGATGTCTTACTGAAGAAGTGGGTACATGACTTCCTTAGTCACATAGAGAGACAGACAGTCAATGGGGCTTACCCTCATGGTACAAGATGAATATGAGAGGGACACAAGTCCAGCAGCCCCAATATTACTAGTTTGGCAGTTAATGTGATCTTCCTCAGCTGTGGCATAACTGGTTCCATGGTCTCTTGTCTTGACATTGACTAAGTATATAAAAATCCTATCTAGAACAATAATTTGTGTAAAGTTGACAAAAATGTGTTGTGTCGTTAAACTATTCTCAGTGAAAAATAATACAGAATTGCTGGATATCAAGATTAACAATATTCTCGCTATATTTTGGAGCTGTACTTGTCTAGCATGTGACTGAAGTAATTCCATTGCAGAAGAGCCATTTTAACCATCAAAAAACCCATACACTGTAAAATTCACTTTATTTTATGAGATGTCAAATTTTTCATCACAACATTGCTACCTGTTCACAGAAATCTCAAAAAATAAATGGAAATTGAATTTTACACTTTTGAAACAATTTTCAAATTACTATAATGGCTCTGCCACAATTATTTCTATAATTTTTTTAATATCTAATTACTGACAACTGCTTTTAGCTCATAGAGAACTTGAAAACAGGCTTTGTTTTCAATACTATTGTTTTTCGTTTTTCTTTTTAAGTATCAATGGAATGTTGGACTTTGTAGTATTTAATTACATCTCGAGTCTGAATCTTGCCAAGGTCGATTTTTGTCTTTCATCCTCTCAGGGTCAATAAAATATCATCAGAAATACTGGAGCAGGGTGGTGGTAACTATCTTAATTGACCTCTACTTTTTTTTATGTATTACCACTTATCCTCACCTCCTCCTCCATGACCCACTCCTATTTTCCTTACATCCCCCCAAACTGAGACTTACCATTGCCCTTTCCACTATCCATGTTCACCATTCACTGCTTTCCCTTCTGTCTTAATCTCTACCGTCTGTCACTCTTCTTTCATATTCTCAAAAACCTACTTCCATACCCAGTCATCCTTGATCATCTACCTTCTTGTTCCTTGAGGGTATGCCCTGGTACCTGCTCTCCACCATTCTACCTCTCTTTCCATGTATCGGCTCTGAAGCAAGGCACTAGCTCCTGTCCGTCTTTCATACTTTAGCCTCTCAATACCCAGCACAAAGCCACTTCCCTCAATACTGCATCCTTACTGTCAAAGGGTCTTGTTTTGTGATTTACTTGGTGACCTCACTAATACTGGTGTCATGAAATAAAAGCACCCAGTACACTGTAAAGTAGTTGGCATTAAGAAGGGTGAAGAAACCATGCTAAAGTAGACGTTGGAAACCAACACAGCTTTCAGGCTTCCAACTCATTCCAGCATGGAATACAGATATTAAATGACGAAGATAATGAATCTAATGAAGAGTGCTGGGTGAAAAAGTGACAAGTACTATCAGTGAGAAGTCTAAATGGAAGAAAAAGACAGAATGAGGGAAGTCAGGTCTAAGGATGTTTGGTCTGGCAGACAAAATAACAAGGAAGTAAGAAGAGTAGTGATGTGCTGTAAAGCAGATCTATTCAACTTATACCAGCATAGAAAAAATTGGATATTGTAGCGAAGATGAAATACAAAGTATGTTAGGTAAAAAAAATAAAAGAAAAAAAAAACCCAATTATCTCTGTGTGTGCATGTGTGTGTGTGTGTGTATGTATATATATATATATAGAGAGAGAGAGACAGATGATAGAGAAAAATAGGCATAACAATATAATTGAAGTAACTTATACTTACTTTTGGTAGCAGGAATCCTGGTTAAATATATCATCAGAAGAAAGTCCAATTTCCTTAGGTAGTGTGTGGAAACGTGAAATATAGGGGTCTGAATGGGGACTTGATGGACTACCACGGTAAGTGGTACCATCAGGATTATTAGAATCAGAATAGAAGACAGGTAAGTTTCGAGGATAAGCATCTACAGAGTCAGAATGCTCATAGGTATCGTAAAATTTTAATATAGAATTCTTAATAATAATGGGCTTTTTAGGATTTTTGGGGTCAAAGAGTTTCTTTTTTGCCTCACCCCCTTGTTCTCTAGGCCGAGACTGCATGTTCCTTGGCGCCAAGGAAGGCTGCACTGTGTCAGATTGAGGACCAAAGTGGCCCTGATGATCTGGCACAGTTGATACATTATGTGGTAAGTGTATTATACCACCACCTCGAGGAGCAGAACTTTTCTCAGAGTTCTTGTTCTCTCCTGACTTACCGTTAGCAGCTTGGTTGACTTCAACTTGACGGTCACTTTTACCAAATGTTACTTTGATACCCAGTTTTCTTAAGTCATTCTCTTGTTCATTGTTTTTACTAGACTCATATGTGGTCTTCTTCCTTCTACCACGACCTTTGCCCTTTCGAGAACCTTCTCCAGGACGTTCAGGCTCATATTCTTTGGATGGGTTACTTTGAATACTAGAGTCTCTACTTTCAGTTTTCGAGTGCCTGGAGCTTCTACGCCGATCTCGTTTACGGCTACGCACATGCGAAAGCTGATCACTGTAATTACTACCTGAACTCTCGGTTCGTACACGACGATTTTCCACTACACCACATCTGGGCTGCTTCCCTAAGTAATCCATGTTCTGCATGTCTTCAGTCATTTGCTGAATTTTCTGAGTTCCTTCTCGTAGTTCTTCATGCACTGACTTGGACATTTGATGCTCAACATCCTCATCCCAGTCAAAAGTCTGACCTCCATTGACATCTTCCATGCTAGCATCACTAGCAGCACTAAATTCACTGCTGATACTGCCAGTACGTTGCCGTCGATATTGAGAAGTATAACATTTCGTTTTCGTATAAGAGCGCCGTTTTGATTGTCGTTGGCTCTGGCTACTTACAGAATCACAGTCATCGTCTCTTGAAAAATCAATACTCTTCCGCATTCCTTCAAATTTATAGCGACACATTCTGGCACCAGGACTGATTGGAGCTTCAGCTTCACTTTCTCTTGAATAATCAAGGGACCCTCGATGTTTCGGTGATCGATAAAAGTCTTCTTCTCTGTAATGGCCATCTGCCTTATCGTGAAACTGTAAGTTTAATAACTGGCTGTTATTTCTACGTGACTGACCACCACCGCCACCTCCACCCTCTAATTGATCATTTAAAACAGTTACAACCATTTTGTTTAAATCATGTTTAATATCTACTTTTCGGTTAGAGCCAGAACTAGAGAGTATTTCTTTCTGTTCAACATCAGTTTTAGTGTCACTTTTACTGCTCTGCTCAATCAACTTTGCACGGGGAATATACCTAGGAATCTCAGGTTTTTTATAGGTTAATGTTGATGTTTTCCTTGGATCTTGAGAGGCAAGTTGACTGGTTTTTCTGGGTAAGGAGTTTGAGCCATGTACATAGAACGTGTTTAAAGTACCAGCAATGCTGTCAATCTCCTTCTCCATGCTGCTGTCTTTACTGTCTCGATAACTCTCATCATCAGATGTGAAACCATCAGTTCCAGATGTAGACTTCTTGAACCTTTCTTCTCCTTTATTTTCTGTACGACGACTGAGACGAGTTATTCCTGGCTGATATACTTCTCTTGTAGGTCGTTTTGTTCTTGGTTTACCAAAGTATTCTTTTAATTTTCCTTTATTTTCTGAAAAATAAACAAAAATATATATAAGTATGAAATTCAGCAAGAGGAGTTAAAGATTATAAATCAGAAGTTTTTTAAAAATGCGCTACAGTGCACTACAAGAAGTATACAGGTATACTGTAGATTTTAAAAATATAATTTATGGGTTTTTAAAAAAATCTATACTAAAATTTGAACATCTTGAAAACAGTTTTCTGTATTCTGTTTTCTAAATTTTTTATTTTGAAATAGTTTTATTTAAAATTTCCTTGCAAAACAATTTTCTATTTGACCTCCAGTTTGTTGCGAAGTCAAAAAGATCAAGAACAACTGCTATAGATAATAGCCAACAGATGATATCAAATCAAGAGAACCTTCTTCAGAACCAGGAAATTCTTCAGGTTTGATAAGTTGTTCATCCTTTGTAAAGCTCAGTTAAACCACCAAGTGGATTACTGTTGCTATGCACACTAATATACTATGCTGCATTCAAAAGAAGGCCATTTGACTAACTGATCAGGAAAGACTCACTCACCAATGCACTATAAATTCTGATTCATTGACAAGTCTCCTCTCTATGCCTATTCTATTGCTACTAGAAAACTTCTGCTCATATGGACTATGTAGCTAGATATCATATCTCCCATTGCATCATACTAACCCCTTTTCTCAATCATTCCATGTTACACTATCAGCCTACTATGCATTTTAGGGGAGTTGATATCTAGAAAGAGATAAATTATAACAAGTTCATTGTCTTATGCTTTACATTAGCCATGTAGCATTGACACAACGCTAATTTTTATTTAAAAGGCAAACATTTTTGTAATAATATGGGATGTATGGCTGCAGAGTTGCAGTATTGGTGCTGCAAATCAAAATATTGACCTTATTTTAATTTACAAACGTGTTTGAAAAGCTAAATTAAAGTTTGAATGCTGTGCACTAGCTTTGAATATAAAATGTTTTTACTCAAAGCATCAAAAATTTGGCTCAGTTGTGAGAAATTGATTGTTGATGACTAATTTAGCTACTTCATCCATGTATATGTAAAAAAATTAAAGATTTGCCAACTTCTTCATTTGAGAAGAACGGTTCATAATGTTGATATTAGTAAATATATTCTAGAATTAGCAAACTGAGGTTGCTGCTTCAGTTTCAACCATTTCCTCTTGCTGGCTATGTCCTTTCAAAAATCATGTCTGTTACACAATTCTATGATGAAACTTTATAAATCCAATTCAAAAACAAAACAATCATTCGTGTAGATATATCAATGCAGTTAAGATGTTCATTTTGCAACTGTGGTCCCTGATTCAAAACCAATGCATCTCTATATCTTTGAGTTGACCAATGCCTTGTGAGTGGAATTTAGTAGATGGGAACTGAGTAGAAGCCCATCAATATGTGTGTGTGTGTGTGTGTATGTTTTGTGCACACTGGGTCTGTGTGTCCTCTACAGTGCAAAGACCTGAACCATGCTCAAACAAGACCTGAACAAAGCTAGAGGTTTCCCAAATGTAGTGTCTTCCTCAGATCCTCTACACAACTGAATCTCAAACAACATCCAAGAACAATGGCAGCAACGGTTCACCATTGAAGACCAAGTCAGGCAGCATAGGCTACAGTGGTTTGGCCATGTCTGCAAGATGAGCATTGGAAGACTACCACACCAACTTTTGTGACAGAAGCAACTCACTCACTGGAAAGTCCAGCACAAAGCACCAAAGAAGACATGGGCAAAACAAATTCAGGAAGGCCTGAAGTCACAATACCTTGACCTCAAGCACACCAAGGTCAGTGCGATGGATTGGAATAACACCATCTAAGTGTGGAATGACACCCACAGCAATGCATTGGTTGAGAGGACAGCCACTCCATCTGGTCACCAGCTAGGGATTGAAGAAGATGTATATTTATATAATTTGGAAGCAGGTATGGTCCAGTGGTTAATAGTTTGGTTTGTAATCATGAGGCCTTGGGTTTGATCTTGTCTTAGTACCTTGGGTATGTGTCTGTTACTATAGTTTTAAGTCAACTGAAGTCTTGCAAGTGAAATTGAGTAGATAGAAGCTATATCAAAGCTTGTTGGATGGTCCAAACATACTGTGCTATTACATAAATGCACAAGTCAGTGGAATATTCAGCCACTTGCACTGTAATTCAATGCGTAAGCAAATCAGTTGATTGAACAACTGTAAAACTCATTGTTGAAACTGATGACAGATCCATTTATAATTGCTTCGTAGAAACTGAGTCATGTGTAAATTGCATTTCTTTATCAAAAGATAACCATTCAATAAACATATCAATAAATACCTACCAGGGTTGATATGGTTAACTAAAATACTTAGAAGTGATGTCCCAGCATGGCTGCAGTCCAATGAATAAAACTAATAAAAGAATAGAAACTTTGTATCTCTTGATTCTTTGTCGTAGATGAAATAATATATTCCAGTATGAAATCTAATTCATGTTTTGTCATTCTACTTCTAACTTACACATCACTTAATATATTTATACACTTATCTATAAAAAAATGTACCATCTATTCACGTTATAATGCTCACAGTAGTTCTCTCTTGAGTATATAAGCTACACCTTTTTTTTTGTTTTTTGAGGTACTTATATTGATCCTCTCATATAACTAGTTAAAACAAGGTACCTTTCTCAATATAGTCTATTGACTCAAGGCAGTATGAATAGCTAAGTCACCATAACCTTAATTCACGTCTGTACACTATCAAGCATCTCATCAGTTATATAATCTAGAGCACTTTACACTGCATCATATGTTGGTAGTTGTGAAACTTAGAGATCAGCATCTGTAGCCATGACTATTCAATCTATGTTGAGTGCCTTAGCAGCAATCTTGATGCAGTTAGGGGTTTAATACTGAGATAAATTGGGTTACTTTCTAAGCAACTCAAATTTCTTGCAATATCTCATTGCAGAAAGGGTAGCTATAACTGTAACAAACATACTTAAGTAGTTATTATCCTTGAAGTAGGGGATATTGAAAGAGAACGGTTACAAAGACGAAATGCTGTGATAAAGAGCAAAATTTTAAAAAGATTACGTTTTACTTTGTTTAAATGAAAAAGTTTCAATTAGATGAACAGAAGGGGCCGCTATCCTTCCTCCTCCAAGGATGATGTGTATATGGTGGTGGGGGGGATGCAGCGCTTACCCATCGCATAATGTCTATACAATTCCCATAAAACCTAGTAACGTAGGATGTATGGTGTAATGGAGGGAACAGTTTATAAAAAGACTGAAAATAAAACAATGCAGGGTGGTACTGTAATTGTTAATAGGGAGTATGAAGCCTCCCCTTAAACAACAAAAATCGATCCCAGTTGGCAATAGACGCTACTATATTACTCATCTATACCAGAGGAAAAACAAAATTTACTGAAACACATCAATTATGGTATTTATATCTGAACTGAAGAGAAGAATGAAACCTAAAGTAATTTGTCGTTGTTTAGCCTCGTCAGTCCTGATCGAGTAGGGTCTATGAACAAAGCTATCCCAATCCGTTTTTCCCCCACATAAAGTTCACCTGGGAGTACATTATCCAATGTGTTCTTTTCTAAAACAGTGGGATGTGATCTAAGAGATTTAGCTGTTATTTTTAGCAGTTTGAGTTACTACATAGCTCGAGTGATTGACACTATCGGTGTAAGTTTTCCATTATTGATTGCCCTGTCCTATAAATGGAATAACAGGAATGGCAGATTGGGGGTTCTATACAGAATAATAGGAAGGGGAGAATCCATACATTCAATAGTTTTAATAATCTTCCTTGCAGACTCTCGCATTCATATCCCGTTCATAAACAAATTTTAACATTACTATGATATCGTAAACAAAGAAACTACATTTCCTATTTTCTTGCCGTTATATCAGAATATCTACTGAAAATCAAAAATAATTAATATTTTCCAAACAAAACCCAAAACATTCTAACGAAATTAATATGAAACGTTAGTCATCACCCAAACATCGGTTTTTGGGAGGGTGTATTTAAAAATAGCTGCCAGAATTAATCATAACTTTCAAACTGCAACTTAGAACCTCTCTTTCTCTCCTCGTCTCTCACTCTTCAAATGATGGTAAAGTACGTTAATACTAACAACAGTTATGTAGTCTTCTAAAAGTATTATGCCAGTCGTGAGCACGTAGGCAAAAATCCATGCTATTCAATTTTACCTTTAATTTTCTCCATGTATAAAACTAGTTTTCTTTCTTTCTTTCTTTCTTTTGTAAATTATTCTATGAAAATAAATAGCCATGTTAGCAACAACTAAAGTTCCACATGTGTAAACTGTTCCATCTTGAATCAGCTGTTGGAAACAGAAAGGTATTGGTATATATTTACTAGAAATGAGAATTTCAATATAACATAGTTAGTATATAATATAATACTCCAGTGAACAACAAACCAGGTTCTAAAGAAGCAAAAACAAAAAGGTGTTGGGTTAATTAGTAATATTCTCTTCTTCCACCACAACACAGAATAAATAACAAAAACAGTAACTGCTCCAAGAATGAAGAAATGTTCTAGCAACTGTCTTTAATAATAGATTGCTGGGGGGGGGGGGTTCTGCCACGAACCAGACTGTGTAATATTCCAAACACTTTCTCTACTACTAACTTGTATTTTCGATATTAAAACTATTATTTAACATCGTCGAGTGTGTGTACTTTTAAACAGAAAATAAACCGAATTCCTACTACTTTGATTTCAAACATTTTAGGGAGAAACAGAAAACTGATAGGTAGAAACGATGACATGAAAACAACTTCTATGAGATTCCAACTTTAGTTATTGCCAAAGTCTGCGAGTAAAACTATAAAAATACATAAAAACACATAAGGCAAACTGCCAGCACAAGCGAGAAGATACTGGTTTCTCCATCTCTTTTTATATCTATCTACCAATCTATAACTATCATGTACAACAATCATTTTGATTCACTATTCTGTAAAGGTTATAAACACGAATAACATTAAAATACATTTAAATGTGAGTGTGTGTTTGATTCATGTACTGAACACATCGACCGAGTATCTCTTTTCCATCAGCATTGTCCGAGAATACCGCTTGCAGTTTGTTTTAATACTTTCGTTATTTTTCTCGCCTCAATAAACTGTCATGGTGAAACATCTTTATAAATATGAGTCATTTATATTTTCATGAGGTTTCACTTTCCCCTAGAAAAAACGTAATAAGATCATAGAAGAATATAAACTTTGTGTCTGTCCCTTTAATTGAACAAGTGGGGAGGGGTATATTAAGAAAGTAATAGTAAACTGTGGCGTCTATGCCTTCGTTTAAAGATAACAGAACGACCTTTCCTTATACAAATAAAAGAATTGTTCCTATAACTATTGACGAAATGGGAGCAGTTAGGGAAAAAACAGTTATAGTTTAGCCCCAAGTCAACCTTGATTGAGAGACCCATGATCGAAAGCATTCCGGCGATGACTGCCTTTTTCAATTTTTTTTAATGATTAGGTACATTATCCAATGTGACATTCCTTTATTAAAGACTGGAGGGTATGCTTTGCGGTAATTTGGCTGCTATTTTTACCACGGTTAAGAAAATCACAGCGAGACGAGAATATTTCAAAACTATTCTAGTCTCTGGCAACAGTCTCTCTCAGCTTCCAGACTCAAGTGTGGAATTAGATTTAAAACTATAATTAGATACATATTTTGCAGATGAAGGTTTCCATTCTCACGAATTTTCTATGAACAAACAGAATCGACGGTATGTGTGTATGCAGACTAAAATGTTCGTCAGAAAATGAAGATGTAACTGGAACAGATATCACGAAGACGGTGGTATCCCGCAGGTAGATGGGACAAAAATAATTGACTCTAAAGAAACATAAAATATTTACACATAAACTTCAACAAAGCCCATTTCGAAATATCGGGCCCCAAAAGATATAGAACCAACATAAAAGAAGCAAAAAAGGTGTAAATGTTGTGTTTGTTTTTAATAAAGGGTTGGAAAAACAAAAACACCCTAAGCAGTACAGTCATTCATCTAATATCTTTATGGTTTATAACAGAACAGTTCCACATCGTTGCTTTATATGGTTTGTTTGTAAGGTTTCATTATTTACCATTTCCTATTGATAAGGGTCATGTTGCTATCTTATGAGTCGAAACCTAAAGAAAACACGTTGGGAAAACTTCATTTTCGGTTGGAGATAACGAAGCAAGGTAGAGACCGTAAGTTAGAAAATTGCTAAATTGTAATATGTGGATAGTGGCGTTTACTGAAGAAGAGCCAGTACTAAGAAACATTAGACATTAGAATAAGTAAAAGCAAGAAAGTAAAAAAATAAAAAAAATCTTCCAAACCTACAAGTTGCGTAAAGAAGCTGCGCAGGAAGGGAAGAAAAATGGTTAAGTTTACAATTGCTGGTTATAAAGACGGGGATTAATTTCTTACTTGGTTTACGTTACAAAATGATCCCTCATTTCTCACAACAAACTAAGACTTTGTAGATCTAATATATATATATATATAAATAGCAAGACCCAACAGATGATTAGAATAAAGGTTTTGATTTATACCTTTGAAAGTGTCGCTCTTTATATAGAAACAGATATATAAAAGTTTAGGTATTAGAAACATATTGTTTAATCGAATAAACTCTAATTTCTAATTCAAAGTAAAAAAGAAAACAACGCGCAGCAGACAGAAAAAACAAAAACAAAAACTGGATTTTTTGAAAAAAAAAAGCATTGATGAATTTTAAAATCACACAGGTAAATCCTAGTGTCAAGATGAAGTTAACAAAGGAGAAAACATACCTTTACGAGTCTTTTCAACAGATTTATCCAAATTTGTATCCTTTTGTGCTGTAGAATCGCCAGCAGATTTAATGTAAAGTCCTCTAACTTTCTCTTGCTGCTGCGCCATTGCTGCTACCTCCATACATTAAAGAGTTACACTAAACTTTTAGCAGATGCCAAAAAAAACAAAAACAAAAAAATGTTTTCTTCTTCACAATGCATTCCAATTTACTTAAAGCTAGGAAAATAAAATAACATACTAGCTTGATTAATTAGCAATCAATTTTATTTATTTATTTATTTTTTTGCTGTTCCTAAATAACAAATCTTCTTGCAATTACACTCATATAAAAGATAATTCTCTTGTAGTTGACAAAAATTTACTTTCTCCTATCCTAGCTTTCTCTCCTACCTCTTTTTTGTTTGTTTCTTTCCGTTCTTAGTTTTGTTGTTTTTTTCTTTTGTTTCCCATTTTGAACATCAAATAAGGAAGAAAAAAAAATCTATTATTTTCTACTGATTTATCATAATTAAATATCACAGTCTGCAAGAAATTACATTCCCAATGCAAATTACCTACATTTATATGATCTTGGGATATATTTATTGGTTGTCTAGAGATCCAGTATTCTTTCTTATCTAATAAAAAAAAAATTTTAATAAAATATATAATGAATAAAAAATCGATAATTTTTTAATTTTTTTTATAAACATTGATTTTAAAGTTGCACTGAATAGTGACATGCAATCGGAAACTGACATGAAGAGAATCAACTGATAACTTGACATTCTGACACCAAAACAGATATGAGAGTTCATCATCATCATCATCATCATCATCATCATCATCATCACCTTCTTGAACACCTGCATCTTTTCGGTATTATTTTCTTTTCGGGCTCTTTCTGTTAATATTTTGAGCCTTCATGGGAATTAATAATCACTAATACTTTTAAGTAACTAATTAACTCTTTAGCTTTTAATCCAGCCATATCCAGCAAAAATATTCAACATGTTTTATGTTCAAACTGACCAGATCCAGACTCTCACACCTATCCTGCAATGCCATATTAAAAATAAGAAATCACATCATAGAATCCTTGAAGCTACAAGATAACGTGCAATTAATTCAAAACAAAGTGACTTAATAAGCATTACATTTGTCAGAGTAATCTGAATGCTTAATGATTAACGTTCTTTAAGACGGAAGCAACTGGCTGAAGGTGATACATTTTTTTTTTCTTCTTCATCAAGACACTTAATTCTGCATCAATAGTCCCAAACTTTTTTTGTATCACAGGCCAGGAGACCACATGCATAACAGAAAAAAACGCAATAAAGTGCATAATATATTATTTAATTATCACATATAATACATATGTAATGCAAAAACATCCTGCAGATTGTGATAGTCAATAAAATAGAAATAAAATTTAAAATTTCTTTCTGTGCAGTTAGGTTCTGATCCATGGCCCAGTAGTTGGGGACACCTGTTCTACATGATTAATTAGGAAGCATTGATGCAGGCATGGCCGAGTGACTAATAAGTTTTCTTTGCAATTACAAGGTCCTGGGTTTGATCCCACTTTTTGGCACCTTCTGCTGTAGCTGCCAGTCCACCCAAGTTTTGCAAGTGAAACTGAAGAGGATTGATTGTACCTTATCATACCCTGATTCAGCCTGAGAATTATATTAAGGGTATATGTTTCCCTAGAATACTCAGCCACTTTAAATGTTCATTTCTGTTATTTGAATAAGTGAGTGCTCATCTTTGAAGCCAACTATTTTTAAAAAATTAGATTGGTCTCAAGGAAAGGTTTCTGATCATGGTTCTTTTTCAGCTCCCAAAGACTGTTATTGATATATTCTTTGTTACCCCCTCTAAAAGGTTTATGGAAGAGAATTTTGGCAGATCAGGTTTGTAATAATTCTGGTATACAATTACAGTATTACTAATTTCAGTTTTGTTTAGAGGAGCATTGCCTCTATTGCTTAACTTCATTATGAAGAAAGTCAAAGAGAATTTTCAAAAAGAGTTTGTGTGTCTCTGTGAACATCAATGAAATAAAACTTGTCATGCAAACATTTTTGACATGACATAAAACAAGTAATAAATCCAAATTCAGTAAAAAAAAAAAGATTGTCTTGGAAATTATTGTAATCCAGACACAACCAGTAATAGTGAGAATAAATACATCTGTTCAAGTTGGCAACTAATAATAATAATAATAATAATAATAATTCCTATTATAGGCATAAAACCTTAAATGTTGGGAGAGGAGGGAGCTAGTTGATTATATCAACTCTAGTGCTCAACTGGTAGCACACATTCACTCTCTGCATGCAATTAGACTTGGAAAGTTTGTGAGGAACCCATTGACCCAATTTGCTGACTTTTCCAATGGCACACAGTTGTTGATGAATAGTTGAATGACCAAATCCAAGCTTCTCTACTAGTTTCTCAACAGTAATGATGGGATTTTGTTCCATCAGAGTTTGCAAGACGTCCTTGTCAAGCTCTACAGATCTTTTAAGATGAGTCTTGTCTTCTAGGCTGTAGTTTCCAGCTTGGAATTTCTGGAACCACCACTGACACTGGTTTATGCTTATTATGTGATCCTCATATACTGCATTAATATTCTTCACACTTTCTGTTGCATTGTTGCCTTTATTGAACTCATAAAGCAAAATATGCCGAATATGCTCCTTTGTCACTTCTGTTGTAGCTTTGAAA
>NC_068986.1:76309377-76309652 GCF_001194135.2 Octopus bimaculoides | reverse complement strand
TATTGAACTCATAAAGCAAAATATGCCGAATATGCTCCTTTGTCACTTCTGTTGTAGCTTTGAAAAAATAACTGTTAAAATCGAACTGCACTCTTCAAAACTTGCATTAACAATAAGAAAAAGGTAAAATTACTACCTGCTTTTATAGCTGCAAGTTGATGCAGGTACTTTATCCTATCCCCTCTGACTTTTAGTTCAGGCAATTGGAAAAAAACCGCATTATTTATGGGATGACTTGATATATAC
This sequence comes from Octopus bimaculoides, assembly GCF_001194135.2. Lineage (NCBI taxonomy): Eukaryota > Metazoa > Mollusca > Cephalopoda > Octopoda > Octopodidae > Octopus > Octopus bimaculoides. Next base: position 76,309,406 of record NC_068986.1, on the reverse strand, counting down.
AAACATATGTACACACACACAAATATATA
>NC_068986.1:76307601-76309350 GCF_001194135.2 Octopus bimaculoides | reverse complement strand
TATATATATAAGATCCAAGGACTGAGGTGTAGGAAGAAAATTAACTTCAAGCAAACCATACTAAATAATATAAAAAACAACTTTCAGAGACAATAGTGGTTTATTGAAATGGAAGGTTGTAGATTTTTTTCTTATTGAAATATGATAAATTGAAAAGAGTTCTTTTCATATTTCATGGTAGGCAACCAGGGTTGCCGGGTACGTGAATAAGAATACAAGAATTAAGGAATGGGGTGGATAAGATCCAGGCTACATATGATTCATAGTGAGTGGAACCTCAGAAGTGGGCTACTCTTCAGGCCAAAGATATCTTGATTAAATAAAAGTTTACATTGTCACAAGGAGGTGCATGTTAACACATGGAGTGTTAAGACACACCTCCTTGTGACAGTGTAACCTTTCATTTAATCAAGATATCCTTGACCTGAAGTGTAGCCTGCAGTCTCACTTGGATATTTACCACTTCTGAGGTTCCACTTGCTATGAAACATATGTAACCCAGATTTCATCTACTCCATTCGTTAACTCTTGTTTATATATATATATATAACACCTGCGCTAGAAGAAAAATGACAATTAGGATAATGCTTGGCCACATACTGCGAGGGTGATGTTCTAAAATTTGGAGCAGTTTGAATGGGACACGATGCCCACCATGTATATATATATCTATCTGCCTGTGTATCTATTTATCTATCTATATGTACAAAGATATGTGTGTGTGTGTGTGTGTGTATTCAAAGATGATTTAGTAAGACAAATGAAGCCAAGAAAGAAAATAATGGCAAAATCCAGAAAGTACTGAAAACACATTGTAATCAGTGGTGCATAGTAACATCCAACAGCCACATCAACAGAGGTGATATGGGTAAAGTTGATATATATATATATATATATATATATGTTGTCAGTGAGTGTCTGTGAAAGTGTAAGAGAGAGAGAGAGAGAGAGAGAGAGAGAGACAGAGACAGAGAGAGAGAGAGGGGGGGAAGAGATGGAGGGAGGGAGGGAGAGAGAGAGAGAGCTGTAGTTTTCTAAACTTTCTGCCTTCCTAGAATCTTTAGTACTGTCAAAACCATTATTTCTAACATTAAATTATATCATCTAAATAATAGAATTTGTTTACTAATTTCCATTAGATTGTCTACAGTAGTATAAGTATTTAAATATATTAGTTTGAATTAGGATAAATGATAAGAAACAATGTGTAATTGTTTAAACTAAAAATCTTAATAATATTAAAGGGTGGGAAAATCAGATGTAATGTTTTCTACTTGTGATCTACTTGTAGTATGTGTAGGTAGATTTGAATTCTAAAAGTAATGTTGTTTAAGTCATCTATAGACATTTTTTTTAAAACATTAGATCAAAGATTTTTAATATTTTTGACATCATGGTCCTAAGAGAAAAAAAAAAAAGAACCACTTGCAAAGTTTAACCATAAAATCATCATCATCATCATCGTTTAACGTCCGCTTTCCATGCTAGCATGGGTTGGACGATTTGACTGAGGACTGGTGAACCAGATGGCTACACCAGGCTCTAATTTGATTTGGCAGAGTTTCTACAGCTGGATGCCCTTCCTAACGCCAACCACTCCAAGAGTGTAGTGGGTGCTTTTACGTGCCACCGGCACGAAGTCCAGTCAGGAGGTACTGGCAACGGCCACGCTCGAAATGGTGTATTTTACATGCCACCTGCACAGGAGCCAGTCCAGTGGCACTGGCAACGAACTCGCTTGAATATCTT
>NC_068986.1:76296916-76306219 GCF_001194135.2 Octopus bimaculoides | reverse complement strand
ACCCATGGTCCTGGGTTCAGTACCACTGTGTGGTGACTTAGCATGTGTCTTCTGCTGTAGCCTCAGACCAACCAAAGCCTTGTGAGTGGATTTCGTAGACAGAAAGTGAAAGAAATCAATCATATATATATGTATGTATATATGTAAATGTATGTGTGTGTCTTTGTCTTTGTGTTTCTCCTTCATCACTGCTTCACAACTGCTGTTCGTTTATTTACATCCCCATAACTTACTGGTTTGACAAGAAGAAAATGAAAGAATAAGTACCAGGCTTATCAGAACAAAAAAAAAAAAAGCTCTAGGCAGTGTCTCATATTTTTGCTTGCCCACTCAGTTGTATCTATCAATCTAACTTAGATATTAGACACAAATGAAGTAATATTTCTAAAATTTCATCTTCTTAGAAGTCAGAAAAACCTCTTCATGGGAACTTAACACCCACAATTTTATCATTTTATCTAAGCAAAGATGAATACAGTTGTATTCTTCAAAGCTGTAGGGTCACCCGAGCACAAAAGATGAGCGTTATTTGTAATTCAATGGTTCAACAGTGTAAGAGTGTGCTTTGAGATATATTTGCACTGTGATTTCTGCAATATGGTGCATAAATTGTCAAGTAAATGAGAGGCATTCTTGCCTCCACTGATTCAGTTGCAAAGTGTTGAGTAAAGTTATTTCATAGCAGACCTCCTTTGAATCTTTTTATTACCATTGGGTCACACATAGTCCACAGGTGGTAACACTGATTTCAAGGCATTCCCAGATGAATGACTGGTTATTCAAAGACGTTTATAGATTGTAAATTTATTCTGTTCAGTTACTGATTGGTATAGTGGTCAGTTGTAAACTCCAGAGGAGACACTTTCATTTCCCCTTAGCCTTCACGTCACACAGTTGTTAATGTCTATTTCAATTGGGTCACGCCCTTCCAATTGCTATAGATCCATAATGCATGTTACGGCTGTGCCTGTCACCTGTATGGTGAGGAATTCTACATTGGGGAGTAGTAACAACTAGGGTAGGGTAGCTGACTGCTTATTGTGATCATTCGTCTTTTGATTTCCTGTAGCTTTGCTCTCTTTTACAAACCCAGTGAACATACATATATTTCCTATTTCAAAGAAATTCGAACAATAGATATAAAAACACCCAAGTCAAAAAGATTCTCAGCAAAATATGAAGAAACTTTGTTAGAAATTGCCCTTTGTAACCCTCCAAAGTAAAGGATGAAATAAAATTCAACCTCTTCACCCCCCACCCCCCAATAATCTGAAAATGGAGAAAACTTTTGATCAACAAACAAACAAATTGAACCACATCAGTTGATTATTTTTTAATACAAAACATGGCATACCATTTCTTACAGCCATTTCCGTTTCTACTGTTAATCGGCGCTTATGAAAGGAATTATGAAAATAATATTCGTTATCTTCATAGGACATTCGATCTAGTATATGGAGCTTCACCAGAGTGAATACAAATGTGGGAAATAAAATGAATGACGGGAATGGGGAAAAGGAAAGGACAGGTCCTCGAGAAGATGCCAGAAGGCTCAATATATTAAAATCTTACCATCTTACAGTGTGGAGCTTGAAGTCAGGCAAAAAAAGTATATAAGTATAAAGATATATTTTTCGACGCGTAAATACTGATAGAACAGCATATATAGGATAAAATCCTTTTAGAGCAGAAAAATTTGTCATGCTGACAAATTTTTCTGGGACAGGGAGTATGTGATTGCATGTTGGGCATTTGCAATGAAGCAGTGGTTAGATGGTTGAATAGGTACAGTGATGGACATTGTTTGGTAGAGGTTAGGCTTTGGGATGAAAGAAACATCAAGGGGTGTTTGCAGTATGTGTGTCAGTGTGGAATGCAAAGTGATGAATCAAGTTGGTGTACAGAGTTGAGAACAGTGAAGAATTTGGTTTCTACATTAACAGCATCAGTGTTAGATGAGTGGGAAAGCCATGAGATATGAGTGTTGAAGTCACTGAAAACATTGACTTTGGAGAAGGAAGAGATGAAATACATGTTCTCAATAAAAGAGGGGATGTGAGCAAAGAGTTGCTGGTGGTTTGAAGAGTTTGGAGAGCTGTAGTGGAAGTAGATGTATTTGAGGAATAAAAGAGAGAGTGGGGGGAGAGAAAGAGGGGGGACTTTAAACTGGAGAAACTGTAAGTCATTATTGCCTAGTGAAAGAGATAGCACAAGTAGCGTTTATATACATGCGAATGCCACCTTTTGGAGTGAAATTTAAATAGAGAGTGAATCCTGGATAGCTGAGATGGGTTGTAGATAGAAATTAGTTTCCATGTAACTAAGAGGTGATATCTAGTGAGATCTTGGTTGAAAAGAAGTCCTCAAATGTTGGAAAATGGGAGGTTTGAATCTTATTTTTGGCATTGAGGGATGTATAGAGAGTGATGGTGCCTAGAAAGTTCATGAAGTCCCAGAGGTAACGGCCTGGTCTGAATGCTTGCAACAGAGTGAATTCTGCTAAAGACACTCAAGAGCTAGATAGTGGTGTTAAACATGACGACGTGGTGTACCTGTGAACTTCTATGCCAAATAGAAGAGGGCTAAATTGGGATGAACAATAGAAGAAAAAGCAAAAGAAAAAGAGAACTGTAAAATATTGTTGTTGTTGTTATTAGTATTGGTAGTAGTAGTAGTAGAAGAAGGGAGGATGAGGAGAAGAAGGGAAGATGGAAGAGGGGACGGAGGATGAAAAAAGCAAGAGTTGGAGGAATGGAGTAAGAGGAAGAGAAGCAGGGGAGGAGGAAGAGAGGAGTAACTGTGGTAGCAGTGCAAATTGGGATCAATCCACAACTTCAACATTAATAAAAAGGAGAAAATGTTACTTAGAAAAACATAACAGAAATAGTTGGTAGGCTTTTATAGATATCATGGCATACTTTGAACTATATTAACTAATGTGTCCTTTTTTTAAAAGATGCTGAGTGCTATGTTTGCGGTTGAACGTAAAGGTTCCATAGCATTCTGTTGAGAGTTACTTCCCCTCATTAACCATGACTTCTCGGTGAAAAATAGTTATACACTTTATTAATTAAAAATTAAAATTCAGAGTAACTTCCCATTACCCTGTCTCCTTGAAAATTTCCAACTTCTGTTGAAGGATGCAAAGAAATTTACTATCTGTCCTGATCGAGCAGATCATCGCATCTTTTATTCAAGCATAGGTTATCTAGGATTACATTATCGAACTTTTTTTTTTTAAAGATGGCAAGGTACAATTTGAAGGATAATTTGTTGGCTGTATTTTTAGCGTGTCGAGCTACTACTTATCATCTTCAGAAAATTCCTGATTGAGAAAAGATGCATACGACTAACAGGAATTTAAAAGTCAGCAACGAAATTGAGAACTGTAAACTGTTCCTAGTGAATTAATATACTAGTAACAACATTTCACATTCGTTAGAAGTGAATCGATGAAGAGAATGAGGTAGGTTTGAGTCGAAGAGTTAATTGTACTCAGATAATAAAGTACAAAAGCAGAAGTCTTTAGGATAAGCTCTACGTGGTTATTTCATCTGCTAAAAATAACAGGTCGATCTACCGCAAATCATATCATACAGTCTTAAAAATGTGTGTGTATGTGTTAATGGGGTGGCGTGAAATGTATTAGGTAAAACTAGTAACTGGAACAAAATAGTAATATCTGATTTCTTGTTATTCTTTCCCAACCTGTTTGAAAGCATTACATTGCAAGTACTGCATTGTCATGTTGTACTGTTGCATCATATTTAGGAGTAAAAATTGGTCAGCATAGTTGCTGTTGAAGTTGAGAGAGTTTGAAACATAGTCGGTGATAGGTACATTTTTTTTCTGGGAAATTTTTTCTCAAATTTAACCCGATTGTAATTGAAGTTGCTAATAAAATATCTAGATATTTTTTTGTGTCTAATAATCAATATTCTTTTCTCTGTTGGGTTCCAAATAAATTCTACCCCCACTGTCACTAATGTCCAATTTGATAATTTTCAAGTTTCAAAAAAATGATATCTAAAATGGAGAAAAATATGTAATGACTAATTTCAATAATTCCTTCTTTTTAAATGCATGGTATGTAAATATATCAGGAAGAAAGGCCACTCCAGCAGATTGTGAAGAAGTTATAAAGAATATTTTATGCTGAGTTTTTAGATTTAGTCAAGTTTCATTAATTTCATATGTGCATTTTTCTATGAACCTTTTCCATTTGACCTCGATATTTAAAATTTTTGTTGCTTTTCTGATGTCTAAGGATGGGTATTGATGTGTATGAGTTTAAAAGAAATTTTTTTATTCAAATGTAATTCAAGAGAATTGAAAAGGTAATTCATCTTACTCATTTTTCCCAGCAAAATTTGTTTTACATTCTCAAAAAGAACAGAGACAATTTTCTGAAATAGTGTTCTGAATATGTTATGTTGTTTTTAATGTATTTAGAAGAAGGTCATTTGTTTAGCTGATATAGTTTTTGTAAGGTAGTGGACATTTATAAAAAATATTTTTTCTTAAAGTTAAAAATGCAGTAAATATTACTCATTGTGCCCCGCACCGAGTATAGTCATCAGACGGTCACAGTTGGAACATTTTGATTATGGGTCTCAATCAGAGCTGATCTAGAGTTACACAACAATTAAAACATTTACAGAAGATACCATCAATGAACAAACTGTCAATAAAAATGCTTGTCTTGGCATAGTATATGAATAAGACATTTAACCAGAAGGTTTTCAATAGTATATCTATCTATCTATCTATCTTTTTTCAGGGGTGATGAAATGAGTACCACTGAGGTTGATGTAATTGACTTATCCCTTCCACCCAAATTTCAGGCCTTGTGCCTTTAGTAGAAAGGATTATCATTATTAAGGTGGCAAGGTGGCAGAACCTATAGAACATCAGAACAGAAGTGCCTTATAGTCGTTGTTCCAGCCTTTTACGTTCTGAGTTCCAAGCTTGCTGAGGCCAGCTTTGCTTTCATACTTTCAGAGTAAGTAAAATAAAGCATCAGTGAAGGACTTGGGGGGGGGGGGGTCAATGGTATTGTGTAACTGCCTCTCTTTAAAATTTCTGGCTGTGTGCCTAAATCAGAAACAATTATTAAAAAGTAGAATGTTAGATGAAATATCTCAGGATTAGAGACTTGTCTTCAGTTTCAATGATGCTAAATAATATAATCTGGATATGGTGACAATTTATTGCAGGTAATTTTCTCATAAGTGGAATCAATTCAACACATTGAATTATACCACCCTATAGTACTTACTTATAATAAAAGAAACTTTGCTTTTCAGAATTAAATTTCTTGGCTATGGATATAGCCTTGGCACATACATAGCATAAAATTGAGAATGTATCAAAGCAAATAGGAAAAAGAAATCATTGGTGTAGCGTTGTGAGGTGCATCTCAGTTGTAGCCTTTTGAAAAACAATATCCCAGAGGCAATGGCAAGGTATAAATTGATTTCATGACTAGCTGTTCCTTATTCATGCATCTGTTACAATGACAAGCTATAGACCATTGATCTGTAGCAAGACTCTTAGCTAGCTGCCCATCATATCCCTGGTACTACTAAAGCAGCACGGTCCCGAACGCGCGTCCGCGCTAGCTAGTCGTGAGTGGTTGACCCTAACCCTAAACACGTATTCATTTGAACACGCGGGTTAGGGTTGACCACTCACAACTAGCTAGTGCGACTGCGCGTTCGGGACCGTGCTGCTTTGGTAGTACCCATATCCCTATCATAAAAGCAATGACAAGCTATAAACCATTCATCTCAAGGTTAGTTGTTCATCATCTCTAGGTCTCGATAAGTAATGACAAGATATAAATTACTGATCTCAATGCTGGTTGCTCAATACTTTGTTGACTTCAATATCAGTTGAGGAAAGAATTTGTAGGTTTAGGTGGGATAAGATATTATTTAAAAATTGCTTTCTCCATCACTAGAAATTTTGGGGCTAAGAACAATAAAATTTAGTCATCTCTTTAGGCTAATCTAACTTAAACGTTTTTAAGTACAATCTCATGTAGGTGGAAGTCTAGAGATTAAGAACATTAAACAGCTAAAATATGTACACGTGTAATAAAAATGAATGATAGTCAATTATTGTTTAGCTAATGTAAAAAAAATAGTCATCAATTTTTAGTACATATATGAATACACTTTTGTTGTTTAATTAAAGATACTATCAAATAATAATTATAATGCTTACACAGTCTGGACAAAACCTCATCTCTGGACTATGTTAATGAGAGGAAGATCATCGTGGAATTTCTGAATGATATAGGGTAGAGCACCAGGTTGTAAAACGAACTTTAAATAAACATCAACACTTAATGAGGTTTTTAATATTGTATTTGTTTAAATTTTGCAAATATATGGTATGATGTTCTTTTTATTATGCACATTTTTGTGTTTGTGGTTACGATTAATGTAATTTTTTTTACATCTCAGAGAAGTGTTCATAAACTACAAACAATACAAAGAAAAATTGATTTAAAAATTGCTTGTTTATTTTTTTTTTGTCTTGTGATTGTTTCGTCAGAGTTTTTTTTTTGTAATGCTTATCGTATTCAAAACTGACTATAGGTGTCTTATGTCCACAAAAATATAAATTTTGAACAAAAATAACAGAAGATGCAGAATTTGTTGATAAAAAAATATACTAATTAAAGAATTACTAAATTTCCAGAGTAGAAGAAGTAAGTTGTACTATTTTGGCATTTCTGTGAAGCGAAATGTGCTAGAGACCATCTCAAAGTCATTGGTTGCTTTGGGATAGCAACAATACAATAATACTTTATTGTATATACATATATATAAATTCAAATTTATATATAGCAGATATATAAGTGTGGGACATTCATCGGTAAGCAGTGTGTCAGTCTTATGAACATGGTATCGAGGGAAAATAGAGTGCGGAACAATAAAAAAGGAAAAAAAGCTGGTGAAGATTGGGAATATTTGAGAATTAGTAGCAATAATATAGTATCAATAGAAGTTATGCACCACTCCAATGTCCTCCTACATACTTATATTCCAATGGTAGTTGTAATAGTGGTAGCTATAGCATTCTCTCGACATCCGCTCCTAGTCCATTATAGTAAAATTGCTTTATAAAGCACCCAATGAAACAGAATTATTACATAAAACGTACCAATGAAAACCATTTATTAGCTCTCTCTCTATATCTGAGGTCTAGCCGAAGTAAATAGTGTTTCAAACGTAAATTATGACGTCACGGTAACTTGTGTAACAACAACATTATATCACATGTAGAAATTTGTTTTTAACAATTTGATATAGTACTGAAATCTTTACAGGTTTGTATTGTCATTATTGTTTATATAAAGGCAGTGTGATGTAGTACTATAACATGGAATATATATTGATTAAAAAACAAACAAACAATAATTCTTGTGATACTCGATCACTTTTGGCATCAATTATATAATCTGTAAGTGTGCCATCCAGATGAACGATTAGTTAATTTTGGTACATATAAATTAATATTTTAGTTGTGTTGTAAGTTTTACTTTTTCATATTTTTTTTAATAACTGATATCGAAATTATTAATATATTTCATTAAAATCATCTTTGTATATTCTGTGCTGGATAAAATAATGTCGAATTGCATGTGTCCTTCCTCCCATATTCGATTGTTTAAATCAAATGATTGTTGTTATTTTGTTTGTGTTCATATATAGTCTGGGTTCAAATTCTGTCGAAATTAACTTAGCAATTAATCCCTTCGGGGCCGTTAACATGAATAATCAATCGAGTACTGGGTTTGATTTAATCGACTATATTCTCCTATTAAATTTGAGACCGCGTGTCTATAATTAGAAATAAATATTTACTTATTTTATTATTACTTTTGATTGATTATAAATAAAAATAGCAGCTGAGACAAAGTTATAGATGGGTAGATAGAGACAGATGCAGAGAAAAGCAGAAAAAAGTCAGGATGATGAATAAAAGCGCGCGAGAAAGGGTAAGAGTAAGCGAGAGGAAGATGTAGAAAACACGAGGAAGAAGAAATAATATTTGAATAGAAAATTTAAAGTCAGTGGTAATTAACAAATAATTTCTAACGAGCGTCGATAAGAGTTCAAACAGATCAAAATAAAAATAGTTCTACACTCATCAGTGAAAGTAGAATTATGTAACAGTGAAAGTAAGAGAAAATGTATTAGTACAGAACACATGGAATAGGTCACCTGAAGGTGCATAATAGAGACTATACTTTTATTGAAGACAGAGGCAATAGGTGATGGGAAAGAGGGAAACGAGAAGAAAAAAAATTATAATGAAATCGGAAGCAAACTAGCGACTGATAACGGGTAGTTAACATGCCGTGAATATTCGATTATAAAGAATATTTAGCGTCGACTTTTATCTTAATTTTACCAATCAGTGCGCGCGTATTGGCCTTCCTCCCACTACTATGCTGTGGGCGTTGGCGGCGGTGGAAGGCAAGGCGCATTGCCGACTCTCTCCTGCACCTTTAACAACTACTATATACAGTAGACGATCACATTACCAGTTTATATTACTATTTATATATTTTTTAACCACACTTCTTGGATTGCCAAAGATCTGTTGTCACCACACCATTTGTTTTATAACATGCAAGTCGGCTGACGTTGCGGTAATTTCAATATTCTATTCGTCTATACCTGCGCAAGTTTATATATTTGAAATGTTGCATGTATTTTACTTTTCTTAAGAAAAAAAAAATCAGTTACTGTTTATCATCAATATTCTTATGTTTTTTTTTTGTTTTCCCTTAGTGTACGGGTGGTCTATATTTTATTATTTTTGCCTGCAATTTCAATTTTGTGATAATTTTAATTGCATTATTTGCGTTATTAATTAGTGACTAAACATTATAATACCGTTATAGTAAAATAACATCCACTTAATTCATCGATTATCCTTTTTTTCTTATCTTCACTACCTTGATTGATATGATTTCGAAAATTATATCAATCAATAGTGGTGATACGAATTACTCTCACACACACACACATTATATAAGATATTTCCATCATCGCATATATACACAGACAAAACAAAGCACAATATGCCAGTGTCCTTCTCTTTGCGATTGTTTTTAATTTCTTTTCGGCAAATAGTTGGTATATCGTTGAATTTGTCAGTGAAATTTTTTGGAACTTATAACTATTGAGTATCAGAACTTCCATAGAATACAGCAATAAAGCCATCATACTCACATCCATCCATACATCCACCCCTCTTTCTTTCTCTCTCTCTCTCTCTCTC